>NW_010203630.1:43472-52699 GCF_000695765.1 Mesitornis unicolor
TCACCCTGGCTGCAGGATTGCGAATGGTAAGAAAACTTAAACTACCTCACCACAAAAGTTACAAATCTACACATAAACACAAGGATTTTTTTTTTATGGCGGGAATTTTTGTCACTTCTCAAACTTGACTCAAAACTGATTTGTAGAGGAAAAAGGTAAACACTGGAAAACTTGCCAAAAATAGAACAAGTATCTTCTTAAAAATCTAACATCAGATCTAAAATACAAGTTATTGGCATTAAAAAACTTTTTTTCCCCTCTCAAAAAAGGTAGGGCTAACGGTAGTTTAAAACTGAAGTGCTTTAATACAAGTGAAAAGGTAAACAGGAACAGTTCTTTATAGTGTATTACTGAAGCCAGTGAAACCCAGGTCTTGATGACAACAGACTGGGATACATTTTTCTGCAAAATAAACAAGCAACTCTTCTACTCCTCTGATATATTAAGAAAAAACTAAAACAACCTGGATACAGCACTTGGGTAACCAAAAATCCAGAGCACAATTCTCCCAGGATGACAAAAAAACCGTGTGCCACTGCCTCCCTCTTTTGACTTAAAAATTTATATAAGGCACTGCAGATTTCTGCCTGTGGTTCTTCTAAAAAATCTGACTTTGTTGCATGACAGAAAGGTATCAATAATATTTAATTTTCATGAGGTAACCACTTAGCTTTTTAAGTCTTCGCTGACAGGAAGTACATGAAGTGTTCTATCTCCTGCCAACTTACATTTAGACAAAACTAGGCTTTTCTCAAGTCTGTTTACTCCTTTACTGAGTAAACAAGCACATCCCAGGTTTTTCTACAGCTACTCATTAATCTGAAGATTCAAATGACAGTATTTTCAGATTTTTTTCCACATATCTAAATAACAGCTCACAGATTTTTGGTATTGTCTTTTCTAAATATTTTATTGTAAAGGTATGCATAGGTCTAGGTACAAGCCCAACATTTTCTTCAATCATTTTGATTAGTGGTGAGTTACAAGAAACATTTATAAAGGAAACTACAGGCCTGCTCATAAGGTGTGAGCTTCTGAAGTGAAAACTACACAACCAATCATGAGAGATCAGCAATAGCTAATTAGCCACCTCCAATTTGTGATACGTTGCCTCAAACCCCACTTAAACTTTACAGTATTTTAAACACACTCTTGAACTTCTGACTTTCAGTATAAGCTTGCTTAAAACAAAACAAAAAATGAAGAGAGTACACTTCCCTGAAGGAAGTAACTTGTAATCTTCATTAACCCCATTATGTGCAATATCATTTCATCACCCTAACACTCCCCGCAGCTGCAGCAGCCGGGCAAGCACAAGTCACAGGAAAAGCTCATTTACATACAGCTTCTGGCCTTGTTCACTAGAAAAATTTGCTAAGACAAATTACAGTGTCAAAAGAAAGCTCATTAAATTTTTATATCAGATTGCTATGTTACCCTTAGCTCCCTGGGTATTCATCCCTCTTTCTGTCATTAGTTTTCAGTCCTAAAGGCTCAAATATTTTCAAGGGCAGAAGCAGACCAATTATAAAAAAGGAAGTTATTTGCTTACTAGTATAAAATGAAGCATACAACCATCACTAATTCACATTTACCAAAAATATAGCTCAATTACCATGTCACTCTAGACTGCTGAATAGCATGATATTTCCACATGCATTTAATTTAGTACCAGTATTTGTGCTGAGGCAACAACAGCAATTAAACGTACTGAAATGGGGATCAAGCACTTTTTCCACCAGTTGTCTGTCCATTATAGCTATGTTCTTTTGCCTTAACAAAAAGAAACACCTAGCCCGTTCATCCAGTGGTGATGTTAATGTCTCAGAAGATTTAAAAATCCTTTGACATCTGGAAAGGTTAAAACTTTTATAAGCTTCACCTTAAAGTACAATTAGATTAGGTACTTTCAAAGAACAGTCATTTCAAGAATTGAAAGACATGAAAGTTATATTCCCATACACCCATCAACTAAATGTTTAAAAGGCAGATGAACAATTAAAGCTTTGTCAGTTTAAAAATAAGAATGGTAAATGAATGGTGTTTATGTGCCACCAAAAATCCAGTTTGATGCTTTTCTTTTAAAATCTGTCCCCTATATCTTTATTTTGTTTGAAATACTTATTTCCATTTCTTAAATATTTATGAGCACTTCTAAATTGTGCGTGTAACTGATATTTCATTATGCACTTTAGTTCTTCCTTGGCCAAATACATTAAGATTGTGATTTTATTCACCACCATTTCAAGACTTCCTAATATCCTTTCAGGCCTAACACATCTAAGCACCATTTGATAGAAGGTAGTCGTTCCTTCCCAGCCCAAGCCTGCACTGCTGCAGTCAGGGAGGATCCAAATCAAAGCAATTGCTTCTGAAACTTCACAGCACGTGGAATTTCTCTCCTACAAAAATCACAGGCAGCATGTGCTAAACCCTGAAATGCTTTTTTTTTATTTTATTTTCCTTTTTTTTTTTTAAAGCTTTCCAGTTTTGTTACCAGGAGTTCTGATGAATCAGGATTATACTTCATATCTGGTATCTACCACTGATCTGCACTATATCAACTAGCAATGCATATCGCACAAATCCTGTTTTTCAGATGCCTGGCCCATGTTGAAGCTACCAATCATCATCATACAGTGAGCAGAGTTGACTTAGTGAGCCTTGGAACAAAAATAATTCATTTTTAAAAATAAGTAAACAAAAAGGAGCTGGGGAAAAGAAGAACCAAGATATTAAGTCAGCTCCTTTTTCTCTCATCCAATGAATATTCACTTGTTTATTTAAGTCAAAACAGTTCCCACACACTATTTTGAGAGATAAGGAGAAGCCGGCTGTATTCTAATGGTTCAGATATCCATAGGATATGAAAGACCAAAGTTAACATCTCTGCATTAAACAGCAAAACATAAACCAGTTTAGTTCTCTTATACTAGGTCAGCACTTTTAACTCTAAAAGAAGTCTGTATTTCATGATCTGTTAAGAACATTTTGGAAGATTTAATGTTGAAATTAAAGCATTTCCTAACATTCCAGTAAGGCAATTACTTTTACAAATCTTTTCAGCGTCAAAGTTAAACATTTATGTCATTAATTTTTTATCATAGCAAATGCTCTGATAAAGATTCCAATTCTGATTAAATTGGCCCTTTTTGTATTACTCTATTTGGTCAGAATTGACTAATTTTTCCTGTGAACACAATAGTGCTGTATCTAGACTGCACCAAAACTGGAAGATTATTTGAAAATATATTTTCATTTTGCAGATTTTTCCTCTTGATGTACCCACAAAATTTCAAACAAGGAAGTGGTGTTTTAACATTCAACTTTGCAACAACATTGTTTTCCAAACAGAAAGGTTTTTTTTTCTCTTCAGAGAGAGCCCAGACCTGATCAGAACAACTAACATCTTCGCTGACATTATCTTTTTTTAGCAAAAAACAATTTCTGCAAGAACTCTGCAGTCTGAGTCGTCAAGTTGTAACCCACGCACACAGGTAATCATTTTTCTTACAGAATTAACGGTTTTGACATTTAAGAGGTTTAATATTGCTATGAGGTTCCCGCTCCTCACTTTTTTCCGCTGCAGCTGCCACATTTAGACACCACCAGGAGAACTGCCACTGTTTGCTTTAAGTAACAACTCTGGAAATGCACAATTTTCATATAGCAAAATGCCAGTTTGGGACTCATCTTAATTTAGAGGACTAGTGGTTAGAAGGAAGTAAAATGGATGCAAACCACTGAATACAATGTTGCTCCTGCAGGTGGAGGTAGAAATGAAAGGAACTGAATTTTTTTCTTTTTATTATACAGAAAACACAAAACCCTGGGACTTCAGGTCAACTGGCTACATAACAAAAGAAGCAATTCCCTGAAGGGAACTCCTATTTCAAACATTCAAAATATTTTAAAATAGAATATGATCCTGAGTAAGTTAAGCATCAGACTTCAGACAACACTTAAAAATCAATGTGAGTTTTGCAATTTTTGTAGAAACAGGATATAGTTATTAAAGTTTTTCTAAATCTTATACATAACTTTTTGGCTCAAGTATAATAAATTTTTGTAACTCCTGAAGGAACTTGCAGTCAAGTGATGCCAACAAACCAATATTACTCATGGAGATTTCCAGAAACATTCAAAAAGCCCTGACTATCCTTGTGGCCAGATAGCTGCTGAACGGCAGCATCCCACAGCTGCCCCAGGGCACACAGCGAGGCCCACTCCACAGTCCTGTTCTCTGCATATGCACTGATTTATAAACAAAGCACCTTTGGGCTATTCTTTCGCTTGACTCACAGCAGAGTATTTAGTTTAATATTGCCCTTCCTGCTTGGAACAAAGCGAAGGGTAGAGTAACCCATTTCACATCTTCCTAGCACAGCCTTAATGTGGGAAATAGTTTGAAACTGAAAACTATTTGAAATTTGTGCAGACCAAGGACAATGTAGATGAACAAAAATAACAATGGGTATCGCTTAAACGCCTAAAGCTGTCTTCTAAATTTCCAAACATCAGCTACAGAATTGCATCGTATTTCTGCTGCTAGCTGAGTGAAGCAGCTCTCTTATCCAGAACCTGTCGGTCTCCTAAATAAATTAGAGTCAGTTCATTGATCCATAACCAGGGTGCTTTCTACAATCATTGACAATTGATTTCCATCTAATTCAGAATGGGCCAAGCTCTGGCCTTATGTACAACCCAATATTCCTTCATCACCCCTGTGCTACGTGAGGGCTGAATTAATGTAAGGATTTCTAATCAGAAATCTGTGTCATTGGTGTCTCAGCTTTCAACAACCTAATTACGGTATCTGCGAACAAATAACACTTAGAGGGGATTTTCTGATGCACTGTTGTGGTGAGGTTCTTTCTTTTTTTTGTGAAGGCTCCCTTTCAGATTTATAACATTAATGAGGCAAAATAATCTGACACATGGTAAGTCACTTAAATAAAGAATATTTACTCCATATGCGGAGGTCCCATTGGATTTAGGGAAAGTTCTACACATTGGATATGCCACAGAAGACTAAAGAACAGAGGAAATGAAACTTCAGTAGAATGATGGCATCTATTGCTAAAATTTGACAGAAACAATTCTTCATCATTGTCCCACTGAATTGAGCTCTTGTTCACTCTTGAGTTTCGCAGGCTAATGCATTTTTAAACACGCTCTTTTCAAACAATCATGGTGATTCAGTGAATTGCGTGCTTCATCATTCTGAGATGAACTGAGGCAGGAGGGGAGAAGAATAAAGGAAAAAAAAAGTAAGAAAGAATGAAAGAAAATTCAAAAAACCCATAGTAGCTATGCACAGAGTATGTAGCAACACTGACAGAAGCAATGGATTTTGAGGACCTGAAAATGAGAAGTATTTGCTAGTTAAACAAATGTGGGACAGAACAAGGTTCAATTAAATAATGAAGTGTTTTCCTTGTATTTATAACAGTTATAACAAGTATCTTCATGGGTACTTCTGAAGTTTAATGTATGAAAGCAATGTGCACAGAACAAGGTTAAAAGGGATTCTGACTTAAGATTGACATACTAAACTTGATCTAAATCTACCAAAATATGTTCAGTTCAGAGATACCACACTGAAATAAAACATGTCTAAAAGTAGCAGCCATCTTTCTTTACTGTGCTCTGATCAAGATCTGTTGTTATTCTTTCTGATAAACCATGTATCACATTTATTTTAAATGGCTAAGGGACATGTTTCCAAAAATCTTTTAGCCCATTCCAGTGATTCTCCATAACCATTTAATCCTCGAAATGTTTAACCTGCTACAGAATCAGATGTACTTACAGAATGTAAGAGAGGCAATGAGTCACATTTATCACTTGCAGCTTTGGAAGTTTGAGTTTTATAGGTCAAGACACTACAAACATTCCCTGGAATGTTAACATATTCCTATGATTAAGATTAAAATGAGCTATTTTATTACTGAAAACTCGTAAAACACTGCATCTGAAAACCTTTACTGTTTGTAACACAGCAAACCTTTCAAGCTGAAGAATAGTGTATTTGTGCATTATGCCTTAACTGATAGGATGCTGCAAGCTTCTGTCTGTGTGGGAGAGTACCCACTTTCGAATTTCAACAATTTTTGTCTGAGCTGCATGTTAGGATTCACAGCACATCTACAGTTTGTCATAGGCAGTACCCTTGATACCATTTGACTTCAAAGCTGCTTGCTACAAATCCCCTGCAATCAGGTTGTGCTTGTTATTAATACCTTTAATCTGACCTCAGACAGAAAACCCAGTGCAGTGTGATTTTGACAAACACACTGAACAGTAATCAGCAGCCATATCTGATGGATTACGTTTTGTACACTACCGTGAGCAAGGAACAAAAAAGCATGCATATGCTCATGCCTGTGTGCTACTGTGCATGTAGGCACTGAAGCTGAGCCCATTTGTATTCTTACCATTATGTTCTTTGCGTCAGGATCAGTTGAAAAGAAATAGCAGTTTGGGGAAAAGGGACATACCGCCTCCTCTAATGAAATTAAATATTCACAGCTTTTATCACTTAAACATAAAATATGCTACAATTCGCACATACTATGTAGTACATAATAATTTCAAGCGCTATTATACATTTTTCTTTTGCATATTTAACTGAAAGTCCAGGGGCTTCCTGGATCTTAGGAAAAATTAATAACAATTTCTATTCTCCTTCTTGAACACGTCACTCATCACTTCACTGCTTTTCATCCCTTCAATTTAAGATCCCTTCAATTTAAGCTGCCATTACAGTCATAATTCTGATACCCGTGTAACTAGAAGCCAGTGCTGTACTACAAATTTAAGTGGATTTTCTTTCCATGGAATACATTCTGACAGCTGTTCCTCCCTTTTTTTTAAAAATGTACAGCCAAAGGCAGTCTTCTATGTATACACTCTAGTCTAGCCTCTTGGGCCCACAGTGTCTAAGAAATTCTTTTCCTTTGTGCACGAAGAGCACATCACTGTGGTTCTGATAGTTCAAAGAACTCATCTGCTCTGGTAAATAGCACAAATTTAGCACACACACACCCCTAGGAAAAAAAAAACCACAAACTTTGTCTGTAGAAGTTAAATGAAATTTCATAGAATGGACTGTTCTAATAACATCAATCTGCTGAAAATAATACAGCACAATGAACTGAAATGTTGACAAAGGTAACAAGAAAACCATCTGAGATTCACTTTGAGCAAACACAGCTTAGATTATTTAGACTACTTCCTCAAAATCCAGGAAATAGTGGTGATGAGTGAAAACTGGCAGTCAGCTGAAAAACCAAAGCAGTTTATAAAGCAGTAACTTCATGGGAATGTAGTTAGAAAGTGTCATCTACTTAGAGAAACTCTTGCCAGAGATCATTAAATTTAATTTATCACTATATAATATATGAATAAAGGTTGCTGAGTTAGGAGATTAGCTGTGCCCATCCTCTAGCCAGAACTCTTAGATGACGAGCTGGATAGGAAAAGAAAACTGAATCAATTAGCTAGCACCAAATAATCCCAAACGAAACCAAAACAACAACAACAGAACCCAAATAAGCCATTAGTTATTAAACAAAGCATGAGATTACACAGTGCAGGAAGAGCATGAGTACCAAAGATCAAAATTAGGCTGCGGAATTTCTGTGCACAGATCAGGCAATATTGTGTATTACTCTGACTGCATTTGGTGAATAAATAACTAGATTTAATCATTCACAGAACAGACTGGAATAGGTCAATCACATTGTTAGGGTGCAGGAAATTATAATTGACAATCAACACATCCACATCCAAAGGTAAATGCAAGTAAACACGTCTCACTCTTGCAAAATTTCTTTGAAAGCCTCTTTTCTGAAGAATGTTTACCTGCCAGATAATAACCGTCATCACTGACACTGTGAAACATGTATTAGTTATCTTTCTGAAAACAAACACAATAATTTTCATCTGCTGCCTATTGATTTTGTTCTACTGCTTAAGCATGGCTCTGTTTGTTTAGCTGCATCTGAAACGTTCACTTACACTGATCTCTATAGGCCACCAAGTCAGGATGGGAAAATAATTGCTCTTTTACTCTGTCATTTCCATTTATTTAACAACAGGCTTTTATGTGGTTCTTCTTGCTGTTTTATCTAACTCTAGTGGCTATTTTAGAATTTTGAAAGGAAAAAAAGACATTAAAAACTAGCACTAGGAAGAACAGAACATCTTGGGAGAGAGGAAGAAAATGAATCATCTAATATGCATGCAAATAAGTCTTGAAAATACATAGAGCTGCAAATACTATGTATGCCATGCTAATGACATCAATAATTGCACACTGCATGGCACAAAAGTCACAGATTTCCAAGTCTGATTCATGATTATTTAATCCAACTCCATGCATACTTCAGACCACAGATCCTGCAGTTAATTCCTACCGTACTACTTTTAGTTGATCCCTACAGAACAAAAGTGTTCATTAGGGAAAATCAAAACCTTTTTTCTTTAACGTTGCACATAAGGGTGAATTTCTTTCAACAGTTTCTGAACTATCAGGCTTATGGTCACTTTTACAACATGGTCACATAAGAATCAAATTTATCATACATCTCAGCACAAATTGTGTTTCCTAAAGATGAAAATTAAGCATCGATTCATGAAACATGCCAGAAAGATTATTTGACAAAAGTTCAGTTAGCAAATCTGTACATTTTTATTAAAGTAAAAGCAAATCCGTGAAAAATGTGCATACAATTAATTTTTACTGAATATTTTTTCAATTAAAACTTTCTTTGCAAACTTAGCACATTAGTGTTCAATTTCTTGCCAGCTAACAGCAGGTATTCACCTTGAAAAGAGCATCCTCACCTTTAGAATTCTTTCTATTGTGGAACTTGTATCATTTTCTGGTGTATTTTGAAGTTAGTTCGAAAGCACAGATTTGCAGAAATGGAGGTGTATGCACTTACAGCTGCATGGAAAGACATGTCCAAAGCTAATACTTAGCAGAAGGCTACTGAATATCAAAGCATGGACATGTTCTACATTTATGCCCTCTGAGCTTACTCTGTTTTCCCCAGGCTCACTGGGATCTGTAGTATAGAAATTCCTTCCGAGAAATATTGAGTGTATGCCAGTAAACTAACTGGACCATAGCCATGACTATTCAAGTTCTTTTAGCTCAAAAAGAAAAGTCACTCTTAATTTAAACCAAAAGAAAAAACCAATTTCCTTTTAAGCAGCAG
>NW_010203630.1:52730-53242 GCF_000695765.1 Mesitornis unicolor
GATACAGGGCAGCTTCAAAAACCCGTACTTAAGGTACTACATGCCCACAAAGCATATGGTAACACCACACAAAGAGCGTAAGTAGTACAGCCTGATAGCAAATAACTGCATCTCACTTTGGAGCCTGCAGCTCTACCTGCTTCTTAGATGAAGAAATTTGGTCATGACTAGTATCACTTCCTAAGCAACATTTTTTCAAATTAGCCATTGGGTAAATAGCAGGTTTCCTGTAACTTGTCTGTAGAAGGTTTTCTGACAGCGTTTCATGTGACAATCCTAGCAAGCTTGGCAATCAGATGAAGACAAAACTATTACATGGTAAGAGAAAAAATGGTTGAACATTCCCACTCAGAGAACAGTTATTAATGATTAACTGTCAAGAACACACCAGAAAGTTTTCACCAAGGTCTGTTCAGTAATTTTGTGTATCACCTGGATGATAGAATAAGGACTATCCTTACCAAAGATGCAGCTAATACAAAGCTAATCACAGAATCACAGAATCACAGAAC
>NW_010203631.1:0-5310 GCF_000695765.1 Mesitornis unicolor
GGTCAGTCCCCAACCTATACTGGTGCATGGGGTTGTTTTTTCCCAGATACAAGGCCCTACACTTGCCCTTGTTGAATTTCATTAAACTTTTCCCCGCCCAACTCTCCAGGCCGTCCAGGTCTCTCTGAATGGCAGCACCGCCCAGTTTTGTGTCATCAGCAAACTTGCTGACAGTGCACTCTGTTCCCTCGTCTAGGTCCTTGATGAATATATTGAATAGCACTGGTCCCAGTACAGACCCCTGAGGGACTCAACTAGATACAGGCCTCCAACTGGACTCTGTCCCACTGACCACAACTCTCTGACTTCTTTTCCTTCAACCAGTTCACAGTCCATCTCACTACCCAATCGTGTAGTCCACACTTCCTCAGTTGAGCTGCGAGGATGCTATGGGAGATGGTGTCAAATGCATTACTGAAACCAAGATAGATCACATCCACTGCCCTACCATCATCTCTCCACCTAGTTATATCCTCAGAAAAGGCTACCAGGTTGGTCAGACATGACTTCCCCTTGGTGAAACCATGCTGACTGCTCCTAATGACCCTCTTATCCTTGATATGTCTGGAGTTACCACCGAGGATAAGTTGTTCCATCACCTTTCTGGGGATGGAGGTGAGGCTGACTGGTCTGTAGTTACCTGGGTCCTCCTTCTTCTCCTTTTTGGAGACTGGAGTGACATTTGCTTTTCTCCAGTCCTCAGGCACCTCTCCTGTTGCCCATGACTTACCAAAGGTGATGGAGAGTGGCCTAGCAATGACTCCCACCAGCTCCCTCAGCACCCGTGAGTGCATCCCATCAGGGCCCATGGATTTATGGATGTCTAGATTGCTTAATTTACCCCTAATCTAGTCTTCATCAACCAAGTCAAACTCTTCCTTTATTCTGACTTTCTCTGACAATTCAGGTGTGTGAGGCTCCTGAGGACGGTCTGCAGCAGTGTAGACAGAGGCAAAGAAGGCATTCAGTAACTCTGCCTTTTTAGTATCCTCTGTCACCAGAGTAGCCCCCACATTCAACAGTGGGCCTGCATTGCGTCCAGCATTAGTTTTGTCTGAAATGTATTTGAAGAAGCCTTTTCTGTTGTCCTTGACCTCCCTTGCAAGGTTCAATTCCAAGGAGGCCTTAGCTTTCCTAGTTGCCTCCCTACATCCTCTGACAACAGTCTTATATTCCTCCCAAGTCCTGTCCCCTCCTTCCATGATCTACAGACTCTCTCCTTCCACTTGAGTTTGCCCAGCATTTCCCTGCTAACCATGTGGCTCTCCTGGCTCCCTTTCTTGATTTCCTACCTGTTAGGATGCTCTGATCTTGAACTTGGAAGAAGTGGTCCTTGAATCAACTGTCTTGGGCCCCTTTACCTTCTAGTACCCTGTCCCATGGAATTTCTCCTAGCAATTGCTTGAAGAGACCAAAGTTGGCCCTGCTGAAGTCCAGGGTTGTGAACCTGCTTGGTATTCTGTTCCTACCGTACAAGATCCTGAACTCCACCATCTCATGATCGCTGCTGCTAAGGCTGCCCTCAACCTTCACCGCTTCAACCAGACCCTGCTTGTTAGTGAGTATAAGATCCAGCAGTGCTCCTCTCCTAGTTGGCTCATTCACCATTTGCATCAAGAAGTTATCATCGATGAACTGGAGGAACCTTCTGGACTGCGAATGGCTGCCTGTGTAGGCCTTCCAGCAAATATCCGGGTAGTTAAAATCCACCATGAGAACCAGGGCCTGTGCTTGCAAGGCCTCATCAACTTCCTCAGCCTGATCTGATGGCCTGTAATAGACACCCACAACAGCATCACCCATGCCAGCCTGTCCCTTAATTCTCACCCACAAACTCTCCACTTGCTCCTCATCCCCCTAGGCAGAACTCAATACATTCCAGTTGCTCTCTCATGTAAAGGGCAATTCACCCTCTCCTTGTTGGCCTGTCTTTCCTAAGAAGGACATAGCCATCCATGACCACATTCCAGTCATGTGAGCTGTCTCACCATGTCTCTGTGATTGCCACCAGATCATAACCCTTTGTCCACACACGGATTTCTAACGCCTCCTGTTTATTTCTCTTCTCGGTGCTCAAGAATAAATTATTTCTATAGTTTCAGTATCTGTTGCCACACTCAAGAAATGAAACGGAAAAAATTAAACACATGGTAGGTATTTCCAAAAATACTTTCAGATACTGATTTCTATACATATTCCATCTTTAAATTACTTTTTGAAGAGGTGCATGGAATCTTGTCATTCTCATATTGATGTTCCAAAAGATCTTTCTGAAAAAAAATCTGATTAAATTCAAGATGAGAAGTTATAAGTTGTTTGCTGAACATTCTATTATCAAAATAGCTGTCATATAAACTCCTGTACTCTGTTCAGCAGAGTAGAGTTTCTAGGTAAAGTAGTAATTTGTGAAATAATCACAGTGCTTTTCAGTTTTATTGATACTTCTTTCTTTCTTTCTCTCTCTCTTTCTCTGTAAGGGAATAGCATCTTCATAGGCTATTTCTGCATCTTCTCAGTTTTGTAAGGTTGAGACTTGCAGAAAATAAAATACTATTAATAGCTTATAGCAGACTTTACACCCTTAGAAAAAAGTGAGATGCAGCACATAGTTCAGATACACTTCTGTCTATTAGATATTTGTTAATACCCTCTGGTTAAATCTAGAGGTTTTTGGGTCTTTTTTTAAAATAACATCACAGTTTGAATGCTTAACATGTCAGCACAGCTGCTAATCCATCATTGTATATTTAAAAAACTCTCTGTTTTGCATTTGTGGTGTTGTAGCTATATTGCATTTAGACCTTTATCTTCATTTTGGAAGAATTGCTTTGTTGCAAAGATACTGGGCCAGGTTTGTTTTGGTTTGTTGAGATTGTTTTGTTTGGTTTTAGGTGGGATTTTTTTGTGTGTAAGCTACAATCACCTTGATTTCATTGTTTATACTTCATCATTCCTAAGTGATGCTGTGAGAAATTATGTGAGAGCTCCAGAAGAAAGTCTGCCTTTTTCAGTTAAGTTTATAAGGGAGTGAAAAATGAAGAACACAAATACATGTTCTACTGTCAAACTTGCAGCCTTAGTGTTTCTTCTTTAGGAGGCTGGCTTATGGTTACTGAAGTCGGCTGGTATTTTGTCATTGGATTCAGTAATGTGTAATCTTGTTCATTTGTAGAAATTAAGAGTTCTGTTTGTCCTGGAAGTCCTTTTTGAGAAAGACAATTACTGTCACGTCCACTGGCTGCTGGAATGGAGTCCAACTGTTGGATTTATTACTAGCATTGTCAGTTGTAGCTCTGAAATAAAGGAGGCACTTAAATGGGCTGGTGAAAGGTGCATATGCAGACTTAGAATAAAGTAAACTTTTTTTTTATTTGTAACATTTTATTTAATGTGGTTTACATATTTCTGCTGTCCTTGTTCCATTAAAACCTTGGCCATAATCAATTTTTAGCTTCATAAGAGTAGCCAGATTTTATAATAAATTTATCCTGTTTCCAATTTGTAATTACTGTATTTGACTTCACACTGGCGCTATAACAATAACAAAATGAGCTCTGACAGAATTACTTTGACATGTAGGTCCCTTTTCTTGATGTGACGTTGTCTCCATAGTCCATGGAGCAGCAAGCTCTCAGCACAGAAGCACACGACTGTCTCTGACAGCTTTTGCTTCTCTCTGTTTCTGCATTAAGCCTTTGTAGTTGGCTTGGAGAGAGGCTAGACAATAGAATGAATGGACAAATATATAATTGCATTTTAATGGCCTCTTTCCTAAAGGTTTGTTCATACTTGGTTAAATATAGGCTCATAAAAAATATAAAGGTAAATTTTTGCAGTCGAGTCAGCATGTAAATTAAGACTTTCTGATTGTAGCCATTTAATGTCAGTCTAGGCAATTTGTCCTTTTTTGGACAAAATTGGCTTGGTTTTGGATAATTACAGGTGTAATAAACGGAGCAGGAAACCTTCATACTATTTAGTAATATAATATCTTCACAGATAAAGTGACCTATAGATTCTACTTTGCAAAATGGCTTTACATTTACACAGCTGTATTGAGTGCTGCTATTGAAGTAAAACCTGTAAAACAGAGAAGCACAAGAAGACTTAATCAAAGCAATCCATAATATTTAAGCAGAATGAAATTAGCTGGGTAAGAATAAGATCAAAGCCTTAAGTGAGGTTCTGAGGGTAAAGAAAAGGATGCAGTGCTGAATAGTGATTACTTGTAGTTAATTTAAACTTACTGAAAGATTTTAAGGATCAAAGTTGGCTCTTTTGAGGAAGGGGATTCATCCAATTTCCTTTACTTACATTTTTCCAACATAAATTAATCTTGATGTATTTTATTAGCTTCTTACTTTTTTTGTAAGAGCAGCAGCACTTTGACCGTCATCTGCTGAAACTCTTCAGCTTTTGTTTGTTGAAAACACACAGGAGTTTCTTTGTTGCTGCCTCTGGGTTTTGAGCCCCATGAGCTGGCTCTGGTCCTTCGCCTCAGCAGAACAGGGCAGCTCAGATCAGTGCTCTGCAGGGGAGAAGAAAGTGTTTTTCTGCAGAGCTGTCTTGGCTTCAGCCAAATGTGGGTGCACACGGTTTATATGTGCCCTTGTAGGCATCGCCTTGGTACCCATATGAAGTCACAAAAAATTTTCCTTTATGTAGCTTCTAAAACTTAAATTCTATAAATTATATTTTAAGATACATTTTCACCATGTGTGCTTTCTCAAAATGCAGGCTAAAGAAATAAAGTCATCCACTGCAGCACCATTTGTAGTTTAGGGTAGCAGAGTGAAGGTGCATCAGCTCTGAATCTCTGAATCACAGAATCACGGAATGTTAGGAGTTGGAAGGGACCTCAAAAGCTCATCCAGTCCAACCCCTGCCAGAGCAGGATCACCAGACCAGGTCACACAGGAACACAGCCAGGCGGGTTTTGAATGTCTGCAGAGAAGGAGACTCCACAACCTCTCTGGGCAGCCTGGGCCATGCTCCATAAACCTTACAGTGAAAAGATTTTCCTTATGTTCACATGGAACCTCCTATGCTCCAGCTTGCACCCATTACCCCTTGTCCTGTCATTGGACATCACAGAGCAGAGCCTGGCTCCTTCCTCCTGACACTGCCCTTTACAAATTTATAACCATGAATGAGGTCACCCCTCAGTCTCCTCTGCTCCAAGCTAAAGAGACCCAGCTCCTTCAGCTGCTCCTCATAAGGGAGATGCTCCACTCCCTCCAGCATCTTTGTGGCTCTGCGCTGGACTCTTTCAATCAGTTCCTATTCTTCTTGAACTGAGGGGCCCAGAAC
>NW_010203632.1:0-340 GCF_000695765.1 Mesitornis unicolor
GATAACTGCAGTACCTGCTGATTCAGAACCAAGAAAAAGAAAAACTCATTCCCTAATGATATTAAAAACAAAAGAAGATCCAGAATTGATACCAATTTGGCAAGTATTGACTCGATTAGAAACAAAAACACAAATCAATATTATCAAAAAGAAAATGGGGGATTGTGAGATGTGTCAGTCTGATTCGTGTTAAAATAATGTGGAGGTCATGGGGAAGATGAGACCTCTGGGGCTATTCTGGATGTCCTTGTACGGAGAACAGATTGAGAAGAAGTAGAACGGAGTGTATAGTTGTATAAGACCCATAAGGCGCCAGAAAGGAGGCACTTATCTGAACTCT
>NW_010203632.1:870-17618 GCF_000695765.1 Mesitornis unicolor
CAGCCTGGAGAAGAGAAGGCTCCAGAGAGACCTTATTGCAGCCTTCCAGTTCCTGAAGAGGTCCTACAGGAAAGCTGGGGAGGAACTTTCTGCAAGGGCAGGTAGCGATAGAACGAGGGGGAATGGTTTTGAACTAGAAGAGGGTAGATTTAGACTAGATATTTAGGAAGAAATTCTTTATGATGTGAGGGGTGAGACACTGGTGCAGGTTGCCCAGGGAAGTTGTGGATGCCCCCTCCCTGAAAGTGTTCAAGGCTAGTTTGGACAGGGCATTGGGCAACCTGGTCTAGTGGGAGGTGTCCCTGCCCATGGCAGGGAGGTTGTACTAGATGATCTTCAACGTCTCTTCCAACCCAAACCATTCTATGATTCTATGATTCACAACAAAAGGAAGAAATGTAATAATATGGGTCTCGGGAAAAGCAAAAGACGGATGGAGGATGTGGGAAATGGGCACATTTGGTTACACCACAGACTTGGTCACACAATATTATACCAGGGACAAGCTGGTATATATTTTGACTAGCACAAAGAACAAAATCAGAAACAGGTGGAAAGATTCTGAATTATAACAACTATCACAGAGAAAAAAGATTTTGTTTCATGTAGCACATTTCACATTTAGGTTAAACCTTGCATTAGATAGTCACATGCTACGCCTGAAAAACATGATCTAAAATCACTTCCCAGGAAAGATAAAATAGACTTGATACTAACATTAAACCAATCTGCTTAAATGGGACAAAGTGTTGAGTAGGACATCAAAGGATACCTTTCAAAATAATACAATATTTCCTTTTTTCACCTGTGGCTGGAAGATAAACATCCAAGGAGTAATAGATAATCTTTATAAATTCTATTTGTAATAATTATTCATAATTAAATTATTATTCTTTGTAAGAATTAGGGGCAACACAAAACCCACAACAGAATGAGCTGACAGTGAGGCAGGTCGTTTTCTTTTCAAGGAAAAAAAAAACAATCAAGCCTCAAGGACAGAGCCTCACAGGAAATCCCACATATTTTAAAATATCAGGAAATTCTGACATTTGAGACAGTAGTTCAGTGGAAATTTACCTGACGCAGCATGGGTACCATGAGCAATCTCACCATAGCATTAGAGATCCGAGTGAGCTAATTGCTTTGCATCTCATGTTTCCAAAAGCTAATATATTTAGCACCTGGTCAAGTGTCCCTACACTGCACTATATTCTTCAGTGTAAAGAAGCCCCATTTGCACTGAGGACTCATGCTGAAAAAGATGAGCAAAATGCCATTTGGAGTCAATGTTCCTGTATGCAGTCTCAGCCACAGGAGTTGCAATATTCCCTGTCTCTGTGCATAGACTTTAGAAGCAGCTGAGTTAATCTATCAGCACCCTGTTTGTCTGCCCCTTCCATCCCATTGCCATGGTAGAGTTATCTAACGGTTAGACTTGATGATCTTAAAGGTCTTTTTCAGCCATAACGATTCTATGATTCAGCTCCTTGTCTTTTCATGGTTTGTTAGGCACAATGGGTATGCCAGCACTCCGGTCTGCATCCCCTTGAAATGCCTTTGGGAATGCTATGCTAGAACAGTGTGGCTGGAGTCTTCTGCTATGCTAGACTAGATCCAGACACTTTAAGGTCATACCCCAAACATACACATATTGGTGTATATAACTTCAAGACACTGCTGTCTCCTGAAGTTTCCAGTGCTCTCCTCCTCTGAAGAACACTAACCAAAACCAAGACCGGCTCTGCAGCCTGGCCAGGGATTTATCAAGGTGACTCATTTCGTGGGGATAATATTTCATTCTGGTTAGAAATGGAGGGGGTACGGAGCTGTGTGTTGGAGAAATTACTCATTAGGTGACCTTCAGCTTGTGTCTCTTGGGAAAAATATTTAAATGGTAAGAAACTTTCAACACTGGAATAGAGGGTCTTAGGTTATGGTTAACATCTTTACAGGGTGTTATGAAGAGGCCGGAGGAGCACATGCCAGGTACAGGGCAGGAGCTCTCAACTGACATGAGTTGGCTGGAGTTCCTCAAGAGCCCAGCTTCAGACAAAATACAGCTCAGGCCACACACACAGCCTCCATGTCCACATCGCAGCTACCTCAGTCCCTGGTATAAGATCGATCTGATCTTGTCTTATAGCACAATACAGACTAAACAATCCCTCAAGGTGTAGTCCAGGTTTATTTTCTGTGGGATTTTGTCCATACTGTGGAAAAAAATGATCATAAGCTATCTTTCTTACAAGGGTGAGGAAATGGGTAAAGATGCCTGAGGATTGAGTTTTATTCTCATTTAGAAGATGTAAAAAGTTCAAGTAATGCAGCCTGCCTGCATGGGAAAGTTTGCTGTTTCTTGCTATATGATTCTTTAAGTATGTATTCTCTGTTGTACGTACGCACACTGAGAGACCCCAGGGTAATCTTGGTTTAAAGTCTTTAATAGCTTTGAAAATGTGTTCGGCTCACTTGGCTGGAAAAAAAAAACACGTTTTAAAGGGGCAGATTCCCTTCTTCAGTTGTCTCTCATCATGTGAAGAAGTCAGGCCATTAAGAAAAAAACAGTATTTAGTGAATTCCTTGCCAATTGAATATTGGTATACAGCAAACTATTGCACTGATATTTTTTACTTGCAAGGACCATCCTATTGCTCTCTCCCATGCTACAGGTTGGGGGAATGAAGACAGGAACCATTTCAGTATTTTTCACTGTCGTGGCAATTTCCTGATGTAATACAGGATTATTCCCTGCTGGCCAAACAAGAGCTCCCAGAAAAAGGCCAGCCCTCAGCTGAGCATCTGATTCAAAAGAAAATTCAGCTGAAAGCTGAGCATTGGAAAGATGAGTCAATACAAAACCAAGCGGCAGCTCTGGCTTTTAGTAGAAGTCCACAACATTTAACCTACTTTAGCAGATCAATGTAGTGGATTTTTAATCATTGCATTAATCCTAAAATAAAAATAATTACCCCAGAGATTTGTATTAAAGTATCGTAATTATATCTTATTTCATCATCCTTTTTACTCAGGATCAGGAGCTACAGAGACCAGAGCTTTCCAATTGTCATTCTCCAGCTTCCAGTTTAACTCTCTCCTTAGGACTTTAGCTGCTACTATGAGGTGCTGAGAGCACCCACATCCATCCTACTTGGGAGAAAAACTGAAAAAAGGGAAATAATAGGAGCAGGATTCTGCTTTCCAATGACATGGTGCAAAACAGCAGGGGAAGGATCAGAGTACATTATATGGTGGGTGAAAAAATGTGTAAATACCTAGAAATTCAATCTCTACATTCTCTTCATTTTTCCAGTAATGCCAGGAGCTCATTAATATCTCATTAAGCGGAAAGAGAGGACTGGGCCCCTTATCAAATTTCACCAAGCAGAGTTTCTTTCCTGGAACATCCTCTCTTGCCTGCAGTCCTGCTATTCCCACAGCCAGGCTGGGGAAAGACAGGACCACAAGCCTTCATGAGACCCTCCATGGAGAGCTTCCACTGGGTTTTTAAGGCAAAACCAGTCCATTCCCTGCTTGCAATGGCAAGTGGTGTGGCACAGCTCACAGCCATATGGCTAACTGAAAAGTTAGCCACTTTCTCCCAGAAAAGTGTGCCTTTGTCCACACTGCATATTGGGACAAGTCCCTAGTATATGCTGTAACCTGCATTGTGCCCAAGCTGCTTGTTTTTGGTCAGATTCCCCCTGCCTTGCTGGCCTTTATCCATTTCCACTATCTTCTTGCAAGAAACAAGCTAACCCTTGTTATATTTAGGCTTAAAAACATTGTACATTTACTGGAATAGCAATTTTCAGGTTTCTCTCAATACCCTAGGGAATTTCTTCCCACTGTCTTGGGAAGAGGCCCAGAGGCCTGTTTTTGTTGCGGATGTTGGGATGCAAGCAAAGGCTATCTAAAACAAGCAGTGGACTGAATCCTAGCGAGTAAATTGCTTTGGGTTTAGGCAGCGTCCCCAAGCTCCAGCTTGGCAAGCAGCACCAAAGCTATAAATATTCCCCTTGCCCTCTGCAAGGATGCTCTCCAAAACCACTGGCTCCCTGGCGGTGCAAGCTAAAACATGTCCAAGGAACCTCATAGCTGGCATCAACTTCCAACAGGGGACTTAACACCAGAGGTTTGGGGAAGAAAAAAAAAAAGAAAAAAAAAGAAAAAAAAGAGTAATTAAAGGTTACAGCTACCCCTGCACAGAGTGGACTGGTGCTCATAGTACCCAGAAATGGTCACCATAATGTACTGCAGGGTGCGAGAGTGAGAAAGAAAATGTGGGGGGGGAAAAAAAGTACCTTTATGATAATATTATGGTAATGATGTAGGCTGCTGTGTAAATCACCTTTCTGTCATTTATAACTGACAGTCTGAGACTGCCACATCCTGCATTTTTGTTTCCATGAAAGATGGGAACTACCACTTCCCAGCACAAAGGAGCCAAAGTACCTTTTCCCTGCACTGAGTGGGAGAGGGACATCCCTCTTTGGGACTCTTTCATGTCATTAAAAACAAAGGAAAAGAAGCAAATCATTACAGGCTGGAATTAAAAGAAAATGAATTAGTGTTTTCCAGGCAAAGTGACAAAAAGCATACTCATCCTCCTCCTAGAGCCCCTTTGATGGCAGAGTGCTCATACCCAGACTTTCTCCAGGAAAGCCTGGGAATTGGACATCACTTTTTTTTTTATTTTCTGCAGCCCGTTGATGACAGGAGAGGCCCCCAGGGCATGAGGCAGGACAGAGACTGGACACAGAGATCGCTCACCGAAAGAGTTATTTGCATCTTCTCATTATTTTATCTTTACTTTGCCATTTTTCATTTCAATTTATATTTGGGATGTATTTTTCATTGCTCTAATGTTGTGGTCATTTCGACTTAGAAAAGCAAGTACTGGTAGGGCTGCAAGCTCTCAAAATGAGACCTCACCTGGTCATGAAGTCATCCTCTCAACACCAAGGCAACTTGGTACTTCCCTTCTCTACCTAACAGATTCCTGAAGCCACCAAAGATGGAGATTTTATACCTTGTTTCTTTAAAAGTTTCCCTTCATGGTTAAACCCAAATTTTTCCTGCTGCAACTTAAACCCATGACTTCTCATCATATCGTGACTCTTCACAGAGACGTGTTTATTACCTTCCTCTTGGCAGAAATATTTTCGATATGTCAAGACAGTTATCAAATTTCCCCTCAGTTTTCTCCAAGCCAAACGAACACACTCCCTACACCTCTGCTCACTCTTCCTGCTTTCCTTTGGCTCTTTCCAGATGAGTCACATCTTTCTGGAAGCCAGGTGCCCAAAAGCAGAGTCTCCCAGCCAAGGCCCGACTGCTAAGCAAGGCACATAAATTGCTTTGTGGATAAATCACAATACTCCTGTCTATACATATTAATATCATGATTGCTGTTTTCCCCCCTTCAGTGAGAAACATTTGCTGATTTGTGAGCATTTTTCTTGCTCTTGGCATGAGGCAAACAACTACATGAGTTGCAAACCAGGCAAGAGCCAAACCATTGATCCCTTCTGGCAAAATGCAGCTAAGTTCCAATAAAAAAAAATCCACAGCAGCTGCCTACACTACTGAAACCCACTTACTTCAAAGCATGTAAGAGAAACATTCCTCTTTATAAAATCATACAAGCCATAACACCTCAACTGAGATTTAAGTAAAATAAACTCTGCACGGGCCAAGGTTAAACACGTGAAGATCTCCACTGGTGTTGGCTGTAAAAAGAGCATTTGCAGATCAAAGACTGATATGCTCTATGACAGCAGTAAATTCAAGAGTAAATACAGCAGTGAAAAAATAAAGTGCTCTCTCTGTTATTTGGAACACTAATGTTGCCACTTTGATTTTAGGGACTGCATCCGCATATTTGTTTCTAAAGACACTAAAGTTTAGGCAATGAGCATGCTACTTTAATTCAACCTCTTGAGCCATTTCAGTTTGAAATTATGTAGGGTGAAAAGCCTACACGGCAGGGTCTGATCGGGGCAAATACTCTGGTGGTACAAGTCAGTCTATCTCAAATTAAGTAAGACCTAGATTTTTACAACAGCTGAGGACTAAAACACAACCTAAGAAACACACAAATTATTGTATTCTGCCTAACAGTCTCCTTTATTAATAATCAGCATTACAGATGCTGGATTCACCCTCACAGATTGACAAGATATTAATATTGTCAGCACAACACCGAGAAGTGGTTTGAACCATTCTAACAGCATGTCTGGATCTCTGTCTCCATTCAGACATCTTTTCCTATTCCCCCAAATCCCCCCTTACCTTTTGAGATAGTTTCTCCCTAGAGGATTTGCTGCAGCAAGGTGATCACAGCAAAGGCGCAGATGAAGATGAAGAACAAAGTTCTGTTTCCCAGAAAATCCCTGCTTGATGAAGGATCAGTGTATCCCATCCTTCTTAAAAGCTGCTGAAGCTCCACTGGGTAAAATTCAGTTCATTGTCGCTTCCATGCCCTTTTCACTGGAAAGCGGAGGGGAACATTCACTGGCTTTTCTTGGAGCAATCCAAGGACAAGGTATCCCATTGTTTGGCCCTTCCTTGCACCTTTTGGATGTCAGCTCCAGGGTTGTGCGCAATGGCTTGCTACCACGGCCAAGTTTCCAGGAGATTCAGACGTGGGTAACATCTAAAATCATCTCTCCGAACTCTTTCAGCGCAGGCAGCCTGCGCTGTGCAAGAGGTATTCTGTTCCCTCTAAGCCTCTCTTGAAACCCCACTGCTAGCAATTATCTACTTCAATCCTATTTTCATATTCCAGATGGGGGAAGCTGCAAATAAACCAGAAAAACTGCAGCAAAAACCAGGCTCCGGCAACCCGTGTTGGAAACACATAGTTGTCAGCTCTTCTTTGCTTCTGCTCAGTGATTCCAAGGAAATGTGCTTGCGAGGAGACGTGACTGAGGTGTGCTATTACTGAACAGGCATGTAATGATCAGGAGGATTTCATTCAGCCCCCTGAAAAAACAACAGCAGCAATCTGGTCAGGGGACCAGAAAAGCTGCATTTTGCGTGGCAGCGCGCTGTCCCTACTGTGCCTTCGGTACCGTAGTGTTTGCACGCAGAATGCAGTGCCTTTAGTCGCGGACCGTTTGCTATTTGGGCTCCTCTCTTTCCCCTGGTTATTCCTCCAAAGTAA
The DNA here is from genome assembly GCF_000695765.1 of Mesitornis unicolor. Lineage (NCBI taxonomy): Eukaryota > Metazoa > Chordata > Aves > Mesitornithiformes > Mesitornithidae > Mesitornis > Mesitornis unicolor. The sequence goes on from NW_010203632.1 coordinate 8,036, forward strand.
ATGTAAGCAAGGTCACTGTGCATCTCTTCAAGGACACAGCTCTCCATTCCTGCATGCTGATTTACTGGAGGCTCTGAGTAGCTGCATCAAGTGAGACTGCCTCTCAGTGCAGGCTCTAAGAGTCATTCATTTAAAGAGACAAATATTGCAATTGTTTCCCCACCAGAAACACTTCCCTTTGGAAAGGGCAAAGCAACAAGACCTTGCCCACGGCCATCCTAATTCCTCTAAAAATCTCCCCATTGTCAAGAAAGGCTCTATTCAGGTCACAGGGAAATCAGGGGGAGTTTTGTTGCTGATTTCACCCAGAGCAAAATCTGCCCCTTCCACCCCTTAGCTTCTTAAAACAAGTTCCAATGAAAGCTTTATCCATTAATGAAACATCGCAGCTAGGAGGTTGTTTTGCCCCGATAATAGATGGGAAAAGGATTTTTGACAACAAAACGTGGGGGGAAAAATCATTTGTCTAAGAGAATGGGAAGATTTTTGCGTGAATAAATTATCCAACAGTTAAATCAAGGTATGCAAAATGTCCTAGCGTGCCAGCAGCCCAGCTGTGAGAAGCAGCAAATGGGGACTGTTTCTGAACTTTGTCTCAGCTGTAATTGAGAAGAAGGGCCAAAGGTAACTTTGTGCAAACCTTTCAACCCAGTTTCTGAAGCCAGGAACTCATGAACCTCTGCATGACCTCAGCATGGATACATAGGGAAAACTAGGAGAAGAGGGCAAGTGTATGGGCCTGGCCTGGCATGGTGTGGGTTAAATGCCTCAAAGCAGGTGATTCTCAGAAGCGACCCCCAGTGGCAGGAATGGCCGTGCTGGAGAGCATGCCCCGACTTGCCCAGGTTAGGGGCATGGCATGACCTGCTGTGTGCCCTATCACCTGGTACAGGCAAGGGGGGTGGGGGAAGAGTTTAAATACCTCCAATTAAGCCTGGGACTGTGTGTTCACCTGCCATCTTCCAACCTGGACTCAACAAAGAAACTGCTTGTCCAGCCGCCATCTTAAACACGTGCTGATACACCGGAGGCCTTGGAAGTGGTGACTATCTTTCACCTTTTCTACTTCTCTGATAATTCTTTCTTTCTTTTCTCTCCTTTTTCTCATTTTCTTGTTCTCTTTTCCTTTTTCCAACACGTGCGACTGCAGCAGGCTGTAGCTGGCGGTTTTGGTTTTGGGTTTTGATTTTGATTAAGACAGTATTAAGCTAAGTTTTCTCGGTTCTGCTAATCAAATTGTTATAGTGGTGCTAAGTTGTGCCATGTTCCGGTAATTTTGGGGCCATTTTGGTTTCTTGTCAGTATTCCGTCGCCTACGGGTTGTTGAAAGGTTTGAATCCAGTGTTTTTCAAGGCATGTATCTTATTTAGTAAAAATATTGCTTACACCCTTCTCCTGAGTGACTTGTATCGCTCTGTCACTGTGCCGGGATAAAAGAGCTCACTTTTTAAAGCGGGCCATGACAGCAAGGACATACTGATACTCTCCTACCTTTTTGTGGTTCAGGGACTTCCTGAACCGAGGCAGTAAACCAGTATTTTTTATTAGAAAAAATAAGTGTTGGATGCACTCATTTGTACTATACTGGGAATAATACAGATACCAGGGGATTGCAAATTAATTAGCAAAAGCAGGTTGATTCCCTCTTGTCAAAGTCATAATCTCTAGAGCCAAATAAGTTTCTTTTAACGATCAGTCCATGTAAGCCCATATAATAAGAGAAGGTTTCCATATAGGAAACGTAGCATTTAGATGGATCTAACTGCATACCCTCCTCAGTAACAGGAAAAGCAGTATGGCCATCAGAAATCCCAGTTTGGGACCCAAGATACTATTCAGGCAGATTTGTATGGAGGAGCTAAGAGGCAAGGCCAGTAAGGGCAGATGTGAGGGAAAAGGTACTTAATGCTTTGATTTGTTGGATTTTTACGGCTAGCTTTCAAAATACTCGCTGAGAAATTTGTCTCAGTTGCTTCAGGAGTCAGTTATTTTACAATAATACTGAAGTATCAGAGACCAGAAATTGGGTACTTATAACCTTCTATGGGTACGATGCCAGTTGTGCAGATTTTAATATCACCTAGGTTTTGGTGAAAACTTTGTCTGCCTTTTTTTCCCTCTGTTTCCCTCCATTCGAAGTGATTTTTTTCCTTGAGATATCTGTGCTGTAGTGCACCAAACTCATGAGCCTAGCAGCGATTCTTTCTCCTGGACCAATGGTCAGCCTCAGCTGCAGTAAAAAGCCCAGAAGAGCAATGTACTCTCAGTCAGCCTTTGTTTTTCTGTGTCCTCTCATCCTTCTCTGCTCTATCAGAGCTGGCCAGAAGATAAAGCACCAGAGAGGCCTATGTGCAGGAGAGCTGCGTGCCTAAAGAAAAAAATGCAAAGAACAAAAATATATATTATAAGTGGAGAGGGTTTTCTGTGCCAGATCTTGTGCACCATTCCTGATGTCACATTTAAAAGAAATATGTTTGCTGCCTTCAGCCCAGCACTACAATAACACTGCAGAACTGGAAGCAGAGCAGCTCTGTGTGAGCATAAAGACACGAGATGTCTACCAACAAATTTTCAAAGGATGCTCAAGGTTGCCTGCAATATTTCTTGTGACTGAAAACAGTGCATGCAGAAGAGCTGAATGAGCAATGCCAGCACTCATTCCCTTTGAGAGTTTGGCTTGTCAACCACAGGCCTCCTTGAAAGCATCAGGCCTCTGCAGAGAACATTTTTTTTTTCTTTAATTATTTTACACCCTGTACTTAAGTAAGCAACAAAAGAGCCCCTCCAGAGTTTGAGAAGGCCTTGGGGAAAAGAACATTACGTAAGTTGCCTATGATGGCACTGGTAACATACAGAGAGTCCAGGCCACATCACAGCTATACTCCAGTATACTCCAGAGCACAGGAACCCAGTAAACAAGATCTCTTCCTTCCCCAGAGCATTGAGTATCACTTAATCAGTATCAGCTACTCAAAATACCTCTTATAAGATGGTGAGAGAGAGAGATGGATAAGCTGCATGATATGTACAAGCTCAGAAAGGGTATTTCTATATTGTTTATTAGTGTATAGACTTCAGAGGCTAAAGCAAAAGTGGCAAAAATGAGACTGCTCACACCATAATAGAAAGCTTCCAGAAGCAGTCTCTTACACGTTGCTGGCCTTTATTTGTTGTATGTGAGCTGCTTGATAAAATATCATCAGAGAGAATCTATCAGAAGAAACTCCTCCAGCCTGAGCAGCGAGACTCTGAGCCCTCTAACACAAACATGACCGTGCTCCAGACAGTGATCCCCTCCAAGTGGAGCTCACTGTTAGCTCTTGAGTCCAAAAGAAGCAAAACTGAATTTAAAAAAAAAAAAAGTTAACATTGAATCTCAAAGACAGAAATGTTGGCTAACCACCAAGACCATGTTTCTGAAGCTTCACACAAGGAAAGCTGAATTAGCAAAAGGAAAAAGCCTGGTAGAAGTCAGACTCTATTTCTCTTCTGCAAGGAACAAGCACCTATCTCTCTGCTGAAAGGACAATATGCAGCCCTCTTTTCTAAGCTGCAGATTATTTTTTAATGCAAATGAAAGAGAAAAATTCACATCTGATGGGCAGGTATGATTGGGAATTTCTTTAAGTATTGAACCTGTCATTTGAATCAGTGTTTGACTGATTATGCACTCTAATTTCAGCTGAAAGCAAAGGCATTTAGTGTCTTGGATAGCAGGATCTGTCTGTTGGTTGTTTAAATCACAGTATACATAACTGAACATGTTAAACTCACAGTATTGTGCAGGTTCAGAGTAAAACAAAACATGATTCACATTCCCCTTCAGGATTATTTCTTTCAGCTGCTCTCCACTCCTCTTCACGAATGTTATGCAGATTAAAGAACTTCACACACAGCACAGCAAAATACTATGGGCTGTAAAAGGTTTCAGTAAAACACTGTTTACATCTCATTCTAGTATCTTCCCCCCCCCTCCGCATTAATGTTAAATCACATCTATTTACAGTTTCTATGATGCTTGTGTCAACTGCTAGATCCCTGATTCTGCAAAGCACTGGCACATTAGGTACATGCCTGGAAGGTTCTGCCAAATATGAAACTCATAAACATATGATTATCAATATTAATTCTTTACAGATATAAAACATGAATTTATTAGCATAAACTGGTGGTTAACACAATGTCTAGTCCCCCATCACTGCCACAAATCCATATGTCTTAAACTGGGATATTAAAGGAAGTTGAAAGGATTCAGCCAAGATGTAAACATTATTTCCTCCTGAGTTGGGCTAAGCCACTAGGAAATGACAACATCTGTGTTGGCACCAGGCCTCCTACCTGTGGATATGCCTGAATTGGAAGTATCCTGAAGATAGCATATGGTCTGTACACTGGATATACATTACTGAATCATGACCAGTTAGGGGTCACAGAGGCACTGGAGAAGAAATTACCTTGGTACATAAAATATCCCTTTTTTTACACTGCTGACATCACCTCTGTTGAAAAAGAAGTGAAGTCTTCCTCTCACTGGTAGGAAGCTCTAATGCAGAGGAGGCTGCCATGGCAGTAGTGCTGCACATTTACTATTAAGAGTTCCTTATAGCAGGGCTTGCTATAACATATAGCAAAGTGCAAAACTAAGCTGAGCTCGATGGTAGGGGCAACCTTGCTTCCCAGTGGCGTTTTCAGATTCCTAGAAAACATAGGAATTTTAGTGTGATTGTTACGATCCTGTACAGGCTCACAACAACCCTGAAAATATTTGAGAATGATGGGAAAAAGAAACAGGACCAAATTGCTTTTAGAGAAATCATCTGTTAAAAGCATCAGTTTAATTTTGGAGCACTGCATGGGAGCCCTAGATTTAGCACCAAATCAACAGGACTGAGATGTTGGCAGAACCACGGAGGGGTCAAAGGGTTTCCATGCCTGTCATTGCCTCTATCCCAAGCAACTCATAATTCCCACCTAGTTCATCAAAACCAAACTGAAAACCTTCTAGTGAAATCCTGGAAAATGCTGGAGTCAGTGGCATTTTAACAGCAGTTAAGTGCAAGTTTAACAGCAGTTGAAAGTTTTGACATTTCTTTCCCTTGAAAATATCCTAGCATTAACACTACAATGAATAAATATTTCCCATGGTCAGCATAAGGATCACTCATTATTTAGTGCTAAAAAAACCCAATTAATAAATATTTCACTATTTTAACAACACATTTTTACAGTAAAAATACAAATGATAATCTGAGATATTAAAAAAACCCCAACCCTATAATATGGCGTATAAAGTCCATGCTCAGTTCAGTCCATGACAAAAAAATAAAACAAAAAAAACCAGCTGGCTTCTGCGGTCTTCAAACATCCGTACTCTTCTTGAAATACATTTTTCTAGTACTGTGGAAGTGCTCACTGGAAGTGCTGGACAACGAACTCTAAATAAATAGATGCCTATCCCTACAGTACTGTAACTAGGCACATCTTTCTGCCCTTCCTATGACAGTACTAGGATGCAAACCCATGGTGACAATGCTCCATTTTGGTGAAAATGAAGCCTGGGAGTCCTGATGGGCTGGATGGCCACCCAGAGCGAGAAACTCATCCATAGACAGGACCTGGATCATCCCTAACCTTTACCAGAAGTTTGAGCTTTGCCAGCTCTGTGAACATAAACGTCACTGCACTGTCACAGGCAGTGCTGGCATGGGCAGGGAGATTGAGAGCTGCAGCCAAAAGGGCATCTTTCTCATCTTGAAATTTTAGGAGTTTAATGAAAATCCTTGTTTGGTTCTTGGTTGCAGTGAATTGTCCAGGGCTACGATTCAGATAAGGACTCACAGTGAGATCTTAACAGAAACTTGGGGCTAGCTTGGGACCTGTCCTGACCTGAACACAGTGTAGCCCTTGGGGAAATGCAGCTACTCATGACCCCCATTATACCAGTATGAACCTAAAAACACTCTCCAGGCTGAAAGTAGTGATCTGTGCCTACCCTGCTCACACACCCAAACTCGCCATGAGTGCAGCTGACATACTTTTAAAAGTCTCACCTGTTACCACTGACAAATGCCTGACCAAACTTCCATCCTCCACAATACATTGCCATCGACATTTGCTATATTCCACCTACTTCCAGTGCTTGCTTCTCTCCAGTGTAGGACCACCAGTACAGCCTCCTTTCCACTGACCAGAAAGTTCTGGACATCTGGTGTTGACCTTTTGCTAGAGAGTCTGCAACAGGCTATTTATTTAAATAGCTAAGTACAGCCACACAGTTGTGTTTTTTCATTAAAACCCTAAAATAGGGAAGACAGAGTGGTCATTTATCCACAGCATATTCTTAATCTCCAATGAAGGGAGTTGCAACAGCATCTGGCCTACAGGATCCAGTGCTCTACAAGTAGACATTAAGAAAATGCCTTTGGCAGCAAGAGACAACCCCAGGAGAGCACAGTATGGCATTTAGCCAAAATAGGGTTGTGGTTTTTTTGCAGAACATTTCTATCATCATCACCTTTATTTAAACTTCCCTTTCAATCAGCTTTTTAATTTTCTTCCAGGTGTATCCAGCAGCTCCTCTGGAGTTACAAAGTTTGTGTGTGGGGGTTTTTTTCATGCAATGTGGGTAGGAAGCTATGTGGGAACTGTAATTCAGTCACTTTAAATCACATGAAGCTGAAGCATGAAAGGAAAAATAATAATAAATGGTTCAGATTGTCAGGCTTAGTGCAATTCTCAATCAATTAAAGAATATTTTAGCATCAGGGCAGTTTATTTTTAAAATGTTCTCCTGGCACTTTGATGCTTTCATGTTACTACTTTCATGTAGCTACACAAGCTACAAAGGGCTTGCTGGGAACAAATTACTCTTGGTAAAGCACTTTCTGAACTGTATTTTTAGTTTCTGTCAGATGACAATAAATAAGATCCACATGAGTGAACAGTAGCAACAAAAGAGCTAGTGGCAGTGAGAGAGTAAGGCTTTGGACCTGGGCAAAGGAGGAAGATAAATCTGGAGCTCAAGCACAGTAAAAACATGGTTTTTTTGGTCTCAGAGTCTACAAATGTATATGTCAATGCATATAACTTAAACTATGATTCAGTATGTTGGGCCATTAAGTGGCAAAAAGACACCAGTGAAGGTATTCTACATCAGATAGTTGTTTTTTCACAATCAGTTTAAAACAAAATACTATTATCTGCATTTTGCATCTTCATTTTCTGACATTATCTTGGTTCCCATTTCACAGGAACAGCCAGATCAGGATTCCTCTTTTGCAATCACAGAATGTTTTGGGTTGGAAGGGACCTTAAAGATCACCCAGTTCCAAACCCCCTGCCATGAACCACAGTGCCAGATTCACACTGAAAGTTTCACAGGTCCAAAAGTTGGCTAAGTGATGAGGAAAGCTCTTCCCTGATGTGATAACAAAACACAAAATTAGTATTACGGATCCTTGCAGTCTATAAAAGTAGCCAGCAAACAAAAATAATGCTGTGAGTTGGAATCACAGACAAAATATTAGCTTAATAAAAGGGGCAATAATCACACTAAATGCTCCATTTCTATTTACTGTGGGAATTATGGATGATACATGCTATACTGTTGCATACTGTCATTATAAACAGATTAAACTTTTGCTCTAAGGTTTAACAGATAAAGAAATTAAAAGAAAGGTCAAAATGGTGTATGAAGAGTGCCCCTCACTCCATTTTATTTTACAGCATTCTAGCCTGTCACTTTCTCTTGCTTTTCCTCTCTCAGGTCTCACAAATCACCGCCCTGGGTAGAGTTTTTTTCCATACCCTTTTTCCAACTGCCAGAGTAGCAGACTTAGGATGGCCAACAGAATTGTTCCACACCATAAATGTAATGCTCACCATAAATTGAGAAGTTTGCTGGGAACGGCCCACTTTCCTTGATGGCCATCATCCCAGGAGGGTCTCACCCATCATTCTGCTCCTGAGGCCTACTCCTCGGTTTGTTGCGACCACTATATTAGCTAAGTATAACTTTGTGTACTTTATATTAATATTGCTGTTAATACTGTTTTTAATTATTAATATTTTATTCAATCTGATCTTCTATTTCAATCCACAGGTCTCCTTTTCCTGATTCCCCTCCCCAGTTTGGGAGGAGTCACTGGGTGACAGAACAACTGTCTACACAACAACAGAAAGACATGACTTTTTTCTCAGCATTGCTCTTCCAGTTGATGAAGCAGAGGAATTGGCTAGCACTGCAAAAATAAGTGCTTTCACGATAAAACATCACACTGTCACACGTGATCTCAGTTTAGATGGTCACAAACCTCACAGGAATGCATTTCTTGCTCGGGGCCACACACCTCATAAATCTTTGCAAGTTCTGACCAGTCCAACATGGAGCAGAGCTTGACTTTGAATGTTAAATACGTACTTGAATTCACCAGCTGCTGCTGGGAACCAGCACATCAGCCTTCCCTAAAAAACGCAGGAAAGCCATTAACTCTGCATTTTATGTCTGTGGTCCTTCCTTGCCATCCCCACACTCCCATCATGGCATGTCTGTGCTCCAGAACTTACACGTTCCTGTTAAAAGTATTAACTTCCTGGCAGCTAGTGAAAAGTTACAAAGCTTCAAAAATGTTACAGTTCAACAACATCCATCCAAGCTGACTTCAAAAATCAGCTCCAAGTGTTTCATACCTCATTGGTTTTAATAGGTTATTAATATTAAAAATAAGATATTAAATTTAAAAAATCATTAACTATTCCCTAGTTTTCTATTTTTGCAGAACTATCCAGTCCTTTTTTTAACACAAAACCCTAAACTTCCTCCCAGCAGGCCAAAAGCCAAGTTCATCCTTATCCTCATCCCAGGGGGGACAACAGCCCTAATTATCATTTGCTAATTAGGAGGAGGTTTGGGCTCAGCTCCATGTGTCACCAGGCTTCCTTCATGACATTCAGGTAGAGCCATGCAGCAGTGCTGAGATCTCCAAGCTGCCTTGGGGAGGCAAAACGGTGCTTCTGCGAAAACATTGCTGCTTCCAGCTCTTGAACTGTGATTTCTGTGCTGTGCAGTGGAGTCATCTAACGCTTAGTCACCTCACCTTACGCTCCATATGCCATGCAGTTGAGTATCTTTACCCTCCTCAGCATCTCTTCCCTCATTTCTGAATTATCATAGCATTTCTTGGCCTTGCAGGTGTAGTGCAAGAGACAGAAGACAACTCTATGAAGCTTTCCAATGATAAGGCAAAAAAACCTCTTCTACCCTTTGACGTATGATGTTGTCAGCAGGATATAGTCAATATACTCCAAGGAGACTAGCAGTTCTTTTCAACCTTGTCGAGCTTTAGGGCTGGGCCGGCCACTGAATCCTGGACAGACGCTCTCTATTAACCCCTCTCCCCTCCCCAGAAGGGAAAAGAGAATAAGGGAGAGAGACTTTACAGGTTGGAAAATAAACTAACAGATTGAATGAAACAATAATACTAATACTACAGGATAATAATGTAAAATAGGAAAATAATGAAAAATATACAGATATGTACAAATATATACAAAACCAATATAAAATCCTCCCCCTACCCTCCCC
>NW_010203632.1:17633-17973 GCF_000695765.1 Mesitornis unicolor
TGGCCCACTGTCTGCTACCCAGACCAATATTGACAATGTGTGGGCATACACTGATGGTGCACTTTGCACAAATTTCTGCAGCATAGGTCGAGTGCATTGCATTTCATCAGGGATTACAGTCACCTGCCTGTAGATCACTTCTTTCACAGCTAATTCTCTCAGGTATTTAATACCATTTCCTATATTCATTCATCTGGTCGGGAGACATTGAATATCATCCCTTAAGGGATACCTGCTTTTCACAGCTGACAAGAGTCGTCTCCAGAGGCTGAGACATTCTTGCCTGTCCCCCATAGGCCTCGTCAATGACTGCATTTCTGGACAGGGATCCCAACTGCTT
>NW_010203633.1:0-3630 GCF_000695765.1 Mesitornis unicolor
GTATCGTTGTATAGAAAGAGAACTTGATAGAAAAATATCATGGAATTGAAAAATTTTAACTGCCTTGTCAAGACAATATGAAATATCATTTGTAAATGATCCACCACCATATGACAATCGTGTTTTTGTATCACGCAAAAAAACAGAAATATTAAAAAAAAAACATTTAAATGAAAGTATTGAAAAATTGATTATCAATACTTTCAAAGGGGGGAAATGTTATAGGCATAAGAAATTTTAGCTGGCTAAAGTAGGCCTTTGTCTTAGCACTAAAGCTAAAAGATCACTTTGACGTCTACGAAGTGAGAAGAATGGACCACGGAGGGATATGTGTATACAGGCATTCAGGACGGGTATAAGAAGAATAGGCCGTGGTGGAATATGTGTATACAAGTGCTTAAGACAGGTATGCGAAGAATGGGCCATAACTTTTCTTTTCATTCTATGTCAAAAATCATATGGGGATAGTTCAATATTTTATGTGGGGTTTATAACGGGGAACTAATCGGGGTGAGGGGAGTAGTAAAAGGTGATCCTCTTATGCATGCTCATATGATTCTGCTATTTTTAGAGAAAGTATAAATAGTGTGTGAAATTGTATGGGCGTTGGAACAAAATTTGAGGGTCTTCCTCTGTGTTCCCCAGCGCTGCAAATAAAGAAGTGCCTGCTTATCTGCAACTGTGTAGATAAGTTTTTCTCGTCCTGCTTGCAACCTCGTCAACAGTTTTGGTGACCCAGGTGGGACATTGCGAGTGAGACTGGATGAGATCAGGTGCTGATCGAACTCCAGCCGTCACCGAGGAATTCTCGGGGAGGACCACCGCCTTCGACTCTTACAGCTCCTCGCAACGTTCCCTGGTACTGTAAGGCACTTCTTTTGGTGGGGGGGGCTGAAACCTGATGAACTAACCTGTAAGTCGCGGTGTCAGAGACCCCATTTAGTTGGGCTCAGGTGAAGCCAAGGAGCCTGCCTGTCAGACGGAGCGAAAGTTCCATGTGGTTGGCCTGGGCAATTCCCGGTATTTGGAGCCTAGGCGAAAAGCGAAAGCGACTGCAGGGTTGGCATTGGTATTGGTATTGTGACTCTGAAAAGTTGTGTGAGTGTGAGTGACTGAGACGTGCACGAAGCGAGTGCGGAGCTTTGATCTGCGGTTCTGTTATCCCGCTAGGGAAACCGCCAGAGAGAAGGGAAGCGAAAGGATGAAACGAATGTCTGGAAATACTATTCCTGAGACCTCCCCCTTGGGATGCCTTTTGGCACATTGGGGAGAACTACGTGATTTAAGCAGGCGTCAGCTTATTGAATATTGCAATCATGGATGGTTGTTATATGATTTAGAGAGCAGGGAGAAATGGCCTTTGAATGGGACTCTGAATTATAATACTATTCTGCAATTAATGTTATTTTGTAAAAGAGAGGGAAAATTGGATGAACTCCCATATGTAGATCTTTTCTTTTATCTCCGAGGAAAATCGGATTGGCAAAAAGAGTGTAAAATGGATAATTCTGAAAAGGCCAAAGAAATGTCTTTGCAAGTAAAACCAGAAAAGGTTCAGGAAAGTTGCACTGCTTGTACTTCCACCAAAATGTGCTGTAAACACCTGGCTATGAGACAGAAGGAAAGGGAGCGGACAGATGGTGGGCCAGAGTTGGACATAGTTCCATCTGCCCCTGTAGCTCCCGTTCCGATCTACCCTCCTCCTCCTCTGTCCCCCTTTGAACCTAGATCTGATTCCGGAGCTGACTGTCAGGCAGGGCACTCAGCACCAACATCTAATCAATCGGGTCCTTGCCCAGATAGTAGTGGAATAGAGGAAGATTCGGATTCAGACTCCTCTGCTCCCGTTTCCAGAAGAACAAGACAGCGGCGTATTCAGCCGCCAACCCAACTGGTAGCCCCTATAAGACCAGCAAGGAGAGAAACGATAGCTCCCTTAAGACAGGGAGTGGGGCAACAGGGACCAGTGTATGTAAAAGTACCCTTTTCTCCTGCTGATCTTATAATTTGGAAAGAAGCAGCAGGTCTCTATAGAGAAGACCCTGGCAAAGTGCGGAGAGTAATGGGAATGATAATTAAAACTCAAAATCCAGATTGGGATGATATACAAGTCATTTTGGACACCCTTATGGACTCCACTGAAAAGCAGATGGTTTTAAGAACTGCTAGAATGCGAGCAGAGGAGGATATTCATGCCCGAACAGTAGACGGAACCATAGACCAGAATTTCCCGACTGGGGATCCACAGTGGGACCCAAATCGGGAAGGTCACATGGAGAGATTAAAAAGTTACCAACAGTGGATCCTATATGGTGTTCAAAATGCTATGCCTAAAACTATGAACTGGTCCAAATTATATAACGTTCGGCAGGAAAAGACTGAGTCCCCAACTGTATTTCTGGAAAGGCTAAAGGAAGCAGTCCGTAAGTATATGGATATGCAGCCTGAAGCCGAGGAAACCAGAGTACAACTGGCATTACTCTTTTTGGGACAGTCCCAAGAAGATATAAGGAAAAAGCTTCAAAAATTAGAAGGAGCAGAGATGCAGAATCTGGATCGGCTACTAGACATAGCATGGAGGGTTTATAATAATCAGGAAAAGGAGAAGGAAACACGAAAACACAAACAAATGCTTGCTGTTATGACCCAAACTGCAGGACTCTCAAATGGGGGACGAGGTAGAGGACGGAGCTCGATAAGAGGAGGTGGAAGAGGACAAATTGGCAGAGTTCCTCTTGGACGTAATCAGTGTGCTTACTGTCGGGAGGAAGGACACTGGATAAATGAATGTCCAAAAATTATGAATCGGCAGGCTGGACTAAACTGGAAGGCGGCTAATATGATGGTTTTGGGAGAATATACACAATGACTAACATAAGAGGCGAGCCCAGATGAGTCTCTGGGAGACTCATCATAAAGCTGGGAGAAAAGGAAGTTACCTTTTTGGTGGATACCGGTGCAACATTTTCTGTACTAAATGAACAAAAAGGAAAAATTGGGACTAAAACAGTAAATATTGTGAGTGCCACAGGGAAAAAGGAAAATAGGCCATTCCTGCAACCCCTGAATTTACAATTTGGAAGTAAGGTTATAACGCATGAATTCTTATATGTCCCTGAATGCCCATTACCTCTATTGGGAAGAGATTTATTGTCCAAATTGAATGCCCAAATTGTTTTTGAAAATGGAAATTTATTATTGAAAACACCTGAATCAAAAACAGGAGAAATTCTGATGATAAAGGAAAGACCTAAAGTGACAGAAATGCCTCCAGAAATAGAAAACGCAGTGTATCCCACAGTATGGGAGACTAATATTCCAGGGAAATCTAAGATGGCCCAGCCGGTAAAAATTGAGCTAAAAGAAGGGGCAAAGCCGGTTAGGGTCAAACAGTATCCAATTAAACCAGAAGCTAAACAAGGTATAAAGAAACTGATTGATAAATTTCTAAAATTCAAAATTCTAGAAGAATGTGAATCAGAATATAATACACCAATTCTCCCAGTGTGGAAACCAAATGGGGAATATGGGTTAGTACAAGATTTAAGACATATAAACCAAATTGTCAAAGATATACATCCAGTTGTAGCAAATCCATACATCTTGCTGACAGCTGTAAAAGAAAGATAT
>NW_010203634.1:0-14820 GCF_000695765.1 Mesitornis unicolor
CCCATTTCTTCTTGAGCATCAGAGCAAAGCACAGGTAGTTTGGAGCAGGGCTTGGTAAAGTTGGAAGGTTAATGTTCGTTTGATACTAAGCTCATTACCATTTGCCTTTTTGAATATTAAGTTGAATAACCTATTTTTCAGCTTACTAGGAATTTGCACAATTTTCTGCCTTTGCTTAGAGCTGTGTCACCGCATACATCACGTTGTGAAAGAACAAGAAAACAAAGATTATCCTCAGCAACCTGGCTATGGATACCATTTGTTGCTCTCCTTGCATTCAACTGCCTCAGATCAATCAAGCAAAAATTTATGCCATAGCAAAGCCAACAGAAGGTGGCAGGAGGAAATAGCACAAGTGCCCTTCGTGACAGAAGCAAAGGCATGGGCACTAGGAAGTGTTAACTGTCTTCGTTTTGACAGAGCTGAGGCTCGTGTTTTCTGTTCTGACACAGGAGAAAACAATGCTTTTTTCTAATGATAATATCTGTTTTGACCAACATTACTGCCTGTTACACCGCGGGATAAAGGTCTACCATACCAACACATGAATCCTCTTCTCCTGAACACTTTCCACATACCTCCTGAGCCCACGAATCCCCCTCATTCATCTCTCTAGCACGCATCTTGTCTACTTTTTGTTACATTTATTGACGCTTAGTTCAAGATTGCATGTTTCCCAAAAGATTTCCTGTTTCTGATGCAATACATCTTAATCATTGGTTCTTCTGCCTTTGACCTCACTCCTGTCTATTATAATAGCTTGTCGTGCAACAGCAATACCCTGGGTCTTTTATCATACCACACACTTACAATCACCTACCAGTGTGTTTTTGTAGCTGATTCGCCTCTATCATCTTGAAATGTTATTTTAACCTTCATTCAGTAACTAGAGAAAGAAATCAGTGAAAATGGTAGAAATGGCTTAGGCTGCCTCAAATCCCAGTAAATCGACCCAGCTTCATGGTTCAGAATTATGCAATTATATTAAAATTATGATTTCTGATCATTACTTTAAAAAATGTTACTAAATATTATTAGGAGCTAATAAAATATACTAAGCTTCAACAACTGCCAATGAAAATTAAATGGAGTTGAGCAATCAGCATACTATAAGTGAGGAAATTATATTAGTCCATATGAAAACTCTGCTTGTGTAAGTAGACAGCCGTATTCCCCTGTGGGCAGTGTCACGGGGCTCTGATTTGCATTAGGCTGATAAACCTCTGAACTGTGGGAACCTGGGCCAGCTTTTCAAAGCCGATTCATCACTAACTGCGACACAGCCACAGTAAGAAAGAAAATGTCACAGCAGAAAGAGATGATGTTTCATAGAAGAAGAATAAAAAGAAAGCATTGTACATGAACCGAAAAACCCCAATCTGAGATTCCACTGAGTGACTCAGAGAAACAGAGGGAAGCTGCTGACAGATCAGACTGATATCTCCAGGATTCTGTTTGATGGCAGATGGGAAAGTTGCAAGTTAATGACAGATAAGATAGATGTGGCTCTTGGTCGGTTAGCTGTTGTTTACATCATGTGAGAGACTGAAGTTCACAGCCTAGGATAAGCAGGAAAAAATACTTGATAAGGGAAAAAAAATACTTGATACGTGAGAAATGTACTTCGATAGATTTCTGTGATTGCTTTCTGCTCACTCAAAGTGGATAATCCGAGTTTTAACCCTGAAGAGCATTTTGCCAGAGGTCTAACACAACTCCCCATTCCTCTCCCTATCAAACATTGCTCCTGGTGACCATTATCATCAACCAAGTAACAGGAAAATGAATGGCCAAAGCCTTCCAAGGAGTCCAGGATGGGCAATTACTGACTGATATAAACTCATTTTATCCCAAGAGTCCCACTAAAGAACACACAAACCATGCACGATGTTTAAGAATTAAAACTGTGGGGGTTTTGTTGAAGTTTTTGGGTTTAAGATTGTTAGATTCGGTTGGCTTCAAACACATTTTCAAATTCCTAGCATTTCTTAAAACTTGCTTGATGAAATGATACACCGGGGAGAGTGTAATGCACATCATGCTGACAGAAACAAGACTGCCTGGCATACATTGACTTGGCAACGTCAAGGTTGGTAAAAAACCTGTAGTACCACTAGACACAACACATTTCTGAGCTGTTTTTATAAGACATTTTGGTCACTGCATTGTAAGAGCATCCTTTTAGAGAGAGGGCAACATTACAGCTCAGGGCAAGCCCTTTGAGAGGTTTTGCTAGGAAAAATGATTAATTCACTGTTGCCTGAAACAGCTCAGAGAGAAGTGGAAAGGGAAAGGCACCCCAGTAAGCTGTAGCACTGCTCTAGGGCATGAGGAAGATGGCTGGAATATCCCATTGACACTTCTGAACGTGTCTTCATAAAGTGTTATTGCTGAGCTTTGGAGAGGAACCAGGCAGGTCAAGGTTTGCAGGAGGTTTCTGGAATAAGTACATAGGTCAGAAAGAGTTCAAATGCCAACGGTAATTAGAAAACACTGGTCTAGAGGATATAAAAACAATTTTTACGAGTAGAAAATTGTGAAAGGTTTTTATGGAAGTGTCCTGCATAAAGAATTCAGGACAGCATGTTTTGTCTTCCTTCCTCACATGCTCCTCCAAAACAATGTGTGGCTGTGCTCTTAGATATTAATTAGTTACTATAGGAAATAAGAATTAAATCAGCTCTGAATATACTTTCCCAAATGTTCTTATTTGTATGTGGTTTATTATTTCTAAAATCTTCAAATAAAATGTGGTTTGGAGAGAGAGTGTGCATATTGTCCCTTGTGCTCCCACATCCATTCAATGCTTTGAAATTGGAAGTCTGCAGAGCAGTAGTTTAATGTATAATAAATACAAAATTCTCTAACACAGGCTGTCTACACAATGCTGACAGAACATGAATGTGAAATTACACTCGAGAGATCACTCGGAAATCAATGAACTCAATCAGCCAGGATCTTAACACTGCAACACTAACACAAGGGAAGTGACGAACACTCCGAGGTTATGTGAGGATTTTGAAATGAAAACAGAAAAGACTCCCAAAATGTTTTCTTCAGGCTGAGGAGTGGAAGGAAAGGCGAAACACAAAGCAAACCCCAAAACCTTAAACAACCCAATCCCAAACTACGTGCCCCTTAGAAGAATGGGAAGACAGAGGATGGGATTTGCCATCACAGCCTGGCCTAAATGGTTCCTCCCTCTGATCTGGTAGTGGCCAGCTCCACGTGGGCCAGGAAAAGATTAACTGCTGTAGGAAGGCTTTTCTCCAACCCAAACAGTTTATTACCTTCTAAGGATGAAACAACGTGAATGAGATTCAGATTTGCCAGCTTCAGTCAGCTGGATTTGGCTTGTAGAAACCAAAGGAAGAATGGAGTCAGACATCATATCGATGTCTGAGAAAACAGAGATGATGCTGCAGGTTGATGTCAATGAAAATATTGAGCTTCGTTTGAATCACTAATCACCATCGTACTAATTTCAACGGGAGCAGCATCTGACCAAAACTGTGCTTAAGAATTCTAAAAACCATTAGCTCTTCTGTACAAAACAGCTGAGTAACAACACAGCAAGTTTAAAGTGTCCCAAAAGGAAATCCTTCAGACCATGCTTCTGTCAAACGTTCAGAGGGATGCCACCATGATCCAGGGGAGGGCTTGGGGCCTTTCTACTTAAAAACGTTTGACAGAAGCGAAACTGGGCAGGCAGTAATGGCTGAGGTGAATCAATAGCACTTCATGTACCCAGAGAGTAGAGTTAGAAACAGTGCAACCAGAGAGGGAATAAGGCAGCTGCTCCTGGGAGGGATGACAGGTAGGAGACAAATCTGTTCCCCTGGACCTTCGGGAACACTGGGCATGTCAGTTTATATCGAGGGATTTGAAGGACTGCCACACAGCAGATCTCTATGCCACATGCATCAGCCCAGCTGTCTACGTGCGGCTTCATTCAGTCCTTCCAAATGTATTTTTACTTCAGCTTTGGCTCCTCCATCAGGACATAATTCAAGCACTGCATGACATCCAGCAGTGCTCTCTCCATTTTACAGAAAAACAGATATATGTGTATATATATATATGCATATATGTGTGTGTGTGTATACATATATGTGTATATATGTATATGTAAGTATAATAGGGAGTTTGCTACCACCAAAAGCCTATGAAAGAGCAGAAACTTGAGTGCAGCATCCTCATTCTCCCAGCAGTGTTGCCCACTCTCCCAAACCCTGCTCTTTTCCCCATGCATCCCCACTGCTATATATAAAGTAGCCCCAATGTTTATTACTTAAAGTCAGTTCCACCATTTACCAAATGAATAATTTTGTGGAACAAGTCATAAAGATCTTGCTAAGCTGGTAAAGTTACCAAGTGGCTCAGTTTCAATTCCGTATGTTCTTAATAAATGCATTTCCACACCAGCTGCTATTTGGTTGCTGCAATTCATTTGCAAACATGATTAAAAATTCAGTCAAGATTAATCTTTATTTTTCACTCAACTACCTTCAAACAAAATCACCTACAGCAATGCGTATGGTAATCAACCCAGGCAAAAAAGCTTAGAAATGGAAAAAACACGTGGGTAAAAGGTAAGGTTATTAAAATTTGAATTACTTCTTTCCAACAAAGTTTTGAGATACTGCTCTTTAACTTTGGATGTGGCAGTTCCTCTACATCTGCTCCACCTGATACGAATAAACAAGTGGCAGTCACTTGACAGCCCTTTAGAACAGCACATGAGATGTATAAATAAAATGTTACGGGATAATAGCAAGCCTCCATACAACAGACATGAAAGAGAATCTGTTTGCAATCTGTACTGCAGAGACTCGACTGCATCTGAAAATACTTCAGAAAAATATTGGGACATCCAGGTTGCACACTGGAAAATAAAATGCTCTGAGGGGCTAAAAGAGCCACCAGGCAGAGCCAACGCACCCAGCACTGGTGTGAGAGGCACAGAAACCACCCCATGGTGCTTGCTGCTGGGTGGTGGCTCTGGCCTGAGGAATGTTTTGAGGATCCCAGATGACACAAAATGCTTTGGAAGGATGTTTACTGGTCTGATGTTTGTATTTCTTTTTTTAGCATAACATACCCAGATATACAGAAAAGGCAAAGGTGAAGATGCAGGGTTTCATTCTCTCCAGTTTGGGAGCTTCGCTGGGTTCAGGAAAGTTTGTTTACTTGATTCTGAAGGCCAGTCGTAGTTCTGACCCAGATTCTGGTTGCTTCCAATCAGATACAATTTATATCACCTTTCTTTGACCTTACAGTAGTAGGGAAAAGCCCCTAAAAATACATTTCCAATTGCGACAGGGAACGCAGGGAGCGACAGGGAACCAAAACTTTCTGGAGCTTGTCTCTTTTGCTTCAAGAGTGCAGGCTGATGGAGGGAGAACTTCCTCAGAGAAAGGAACAGTGAAAATTAGAAGGCTTAAGCACATTCACTGCAGGCTGAGCCAGAGGTGCTCTTTTTAAACAGAATAATAAAACCAAGGCAAATGCCCGGTACACATGCTAACAAGACTTGGTCCAAAGCTCCAGAACTAAACACTTCCTCCTAAATCTGTCTGAAGAGGATCGGGGCTTCTATTTAAATATGGAAGAGTGAAACATGTGTGCAGATTGTCAGTGGAGTGTGGAAAAACACAGCGATGGAGAATTTGCTGTTCAGAGCCTGCAGCCCCTTCTGTTAGCTCGGCGCATCAGAGCTCTGCCTTTTCTGTAGCACAGTGCAGTTTGCCTGGCAGAGTTGATGGGAAACCCATGCAGGGGCAACACCACAGCACTGGGGGCCTCCCTACCTGTGTGGTGACTTCCCAGGCCATTCCCAGCAGAGGATTTATCATGAGACAAACCAACACACATCCCTTTCGTTCCACTCTGAACCAGCTCCTGGCCACATCCCATTCCCTCGCAGCTGTTCTGCTGTATTAAGGTGACTCTTCTTTCTTAAATCACTCAGAATTATCATGAATTTGGATTTGACAATTCCTATCTCCTAACACCAAACTGAAATAATGATTAATATATAATGTGCAAGGAACCAATACGTGAAGAGACAGCTAATTTAGTGATGTCTCTAACCTGCTAACATTTGGAGGGCATTAAGACAGCACAACAGGATGACCTTTGCTAAGAAGGTAGACTGGGAAAATATGCTGCTTTTCTTTAGGATACGAGCCGAGCATAACGCTATTTCAGAAGTGATAAAGATCAGAGAGCTGGAGCATAAGGAAGATGAAATCTGACTCACTGACTTATTCAGGCTAGAATATCCTATTGATTCCCTCTTTCATCACAGACAGCCCCATCTGTGTTCAACTGAGTTTGGGTCAAAGGATCCGCAAGTATCTCATTATTTAGACAAGTTAACCTACTTAAACAAAAACATTATCAGCTATCGCGGGATGATTTGAAACGACAGAAACCCTCTGAACACTAAACAAACAGTGACAAAAAGCAGGCACTGATGGCAATGAGTGTCCAGTATCAAAGAATTTCAACAGTTTACTTACAAATCATTTGTTCCAAGTCATGTCTATAGGAACATCGCAACAGGAATTGGTGCCTTGAGAAGTTGAAAAACGCTGGATTTTCAATTTGCAAACCTCAGAGTTTTGCAGCTGAGGAACAGACACTGCTATAATGGATTTCAGCCTACCAGAAATGGTCCAGTTGTTATTAGTTGTCCCACACAGACTCTTCAGAATTAATCCGGACACCCACTGCGACCACCAGACCAAAGGTTGAAACTGGGCTTGACTACATCTGAGAAGGAAATGGAGTTCTTATTTCCTGCAAAACTTTTAATTTCTGAATTTGTTCCGTAGATTTGTTCAAAAGAGAAACACGAGAATAATTTTGAAATGTTTTGAAGAAAGAAGTTTCAGTTAAGTCAAAATGGTTTATGTTTATTTTCTTTTCCCCAATATAGAGAACTTCTCCATTGAAAGGTCATTTCTAAACAAAACTTGACAGTGCTGCATTCCAATACATCTAAAACACTCCCTTTGGTCTGATGAACACACTTGAGTAATCACAACAAAGTAAACTAAACAGGTAAAACAGGTATTCCGTGAAACCCCCCGATTCTGGAAAAAGGTAGAAAAGCAACTTGCAGAACCTCCACCTCTGATCTACGGGGTAAAAATTACCTTTAAAATGCCAGCTGAGCCTGCAAGTGTAGAGAGGTTGAATCTGTAGAAATACGAAATCTTACTAAAAGGAACCAAAGCAGGACACTTGGAAAACTGACATAAAGCCAACTTCAGATTACCATTGTAGAATCACAGAGCAAATACACATAGACAAGATGCTGAGATTTGGGGTCTGTGAAGAAAAAGGTCTTGAGATAGACAGCAGTTGAGGTTTTGCAGTGTTGAGATCAAAGATTTGTCATTATTGAACCCTGATATAAAAATGTAATAAGTGATAATGGCTTACTTTTATAGAAATAAATAGCATAGGGTTCCTACTAATTGAGTAAGAGCAGCAATTAACCTTGTCAGGCTTGAAAGATCTGTAAATGAGGTAATTAGGATGCTTTAGGTTTAATGCACCTGTCAAGTAAGCCTGGGTTTCCCAAGATTCTTGTGGAGCTAATCTGATCTTTAAGAATTTGTTAAGTTCAGTGGTAGTATAGTCTAACTACAAGGCGTGTATTATGTTAGCCAGCAAAATAATACACAGAACAAGTGAGACTAGTTTAAAAATGCAGATGGATGGTTTAAGGACAAGAACCATTACATCTGAGTGTTTTGTTTGGTTAGAATAAAACCTGACCTGGCATCTGTCTTTCGTGTTTAACGTGTTGCAGAGACAGACAACGGTCTGGATTTGCAGGGATTTTCTTGTTAAAGGTTTATCTTCACTACTGCTATTTTTTTTCTAAAATACAGTATTTCCTATAATAAAAGTCAGTCCTATGCAACAGAAAGGAAGTCTAACTACAGAAAAGCTATTTAACAAGCCCAATTTTAGCTTTAGCTTATTCTACCAGGGGGAAAATGGGCAGGTACAAAGAGCACCAAACTTCTCTCTCTGTAAGAGACCATTCTCCTGCAAGCCAGCCCTGGTCCAGAAGCCATGCAGATACCCTGGTATCCTCTGTGCCACACCATGCTTGTCCTTTGCGTGGTAAATAGGCAGAATCACTAGGAAAAATCTACATTGATACTTCCTGATAAAGAGGACTTTGCACAGGTTATGTGGCTCAGAATAGCTCAGCGGATGCAAGGAAATGATTTAAAGGCTGTAGATTTAAAGGCCACAGGGAAACAGTTTTATCTTAATACCAGTCTTGATATTTCACTTAAATATAATCACTTAGTGCTTGACTCTGATAGCTAAGGTGACTTATTTTTCCTCCCTTATTCAGCTCAATGAGAGGGTCCCGCAGGTATTTTTATATCTCCAGGTGCCTCTGTTAAATGTGTCATTCATGTGATATTGTTTCTCCAGTACCATTGCTGGCTTTTATGGTTACACAAAAGGATTAAAACATTGCTTTGAGGAAGTAGTTCTGCAAGCTGCTATGAACAACATAAGCAAACCTACCAGAAGAGGTAAACTTGACCACTCCATAAGTTGTGGATATTAACAGTACAGGAGGATGAGCAGGACCTAAGAGAATTCTTTTAAATTTGTGGAAAATAATTCACCGTGCCTGTCCAGCTTTCTGCATCGCGACCTCGTGTTGTCCAAATTAATGTCTCTTTGGAAAAAACTCATGAAAATTAATAAGACAGCAATGAACATTGCTCAGTATACATCCCTTTTTGTGATATATGCAGGTTAGGGTACATGATTGATTCCTGCTTATCATCATTGATTGGAAAACAGCCCTTCCACTTCGTAGCATATTCTCTTTGAGGTGTAATGAATCATCCCAACAGAGTCACCTATGGCCAATGGTACAAAGGATGAAAGGGCTGGGAAGGACCCAGGGAGGAGTAAACAGGAAGGGCAACATGGGCAGGGATTTGAACCAGAAATATTGACTGCAGGGGACTTCTTCAAACACCAGCACAGTACCACGGTGGTCTGTAAAAGACAACCTTGCTTTATGCTTTGTGATATAAGTATGAATCAGCAAGTGCTCCAGATTTGCTACCAACTGGCAGCCACTCTTGCCTGCTGTTTTGTTCAGCCTGCTCTGCCTGGTGGAACACAGGCATTGCTATAGATTTCCAAAAACGTGAATCTGCTCAGTAGGTTTCAATAACATTGGCAAGTTCAAACAGCCCATTTGTAAATATTTCAACTCCTTTTCTCCAGTGGAGAACAGGAACTTAAATAATTTCTCCTCATCTCCTTCTACTACCTAAGTTTGCTCAGCTTATTGGTTTTGTGCTAAATGAGTGCAACTTTGCTTCTTTCCCCTCTTTTGCTTTCCATTTCGTTATTCAAAGTGCACTTCACTAGAGGCAGTTTCCCATCTGCTGAGGGAAAGGCCAGGCAAACAGTGCGTCGTTCTTAACAGGCAAATCCTCATGGCAGCTTAGGGTAAGAATCCAGCCACAGACGTATCCATTCAGCAAACAGAAATTCATGGCATCTTTTGAAGTTTCCATGCTCTGATTCCAGTACAAACCAGGCATTTTCACTTTTTTGTGGCTCCTCTTTCTTTCTGGTAATCTGCTCATCCTCATCTGCCTACTTCACAGTCCACCTGACAACCGTCCTACTGCTACCTCTCCCTACCCACATCCAAATATTCACCTGAATCAGGAGACTCGGCAGTCTCAGCCATGCTGATGAAGGACATCCCTATCCCTGGCGACCAGCTCTGGTTCCTGCAGCAAAGCCACGCAGCTCCTCTTCCTACACCACACAGCAAGCACCAGCCCAGCTGAGCTTTTGACTCCCAGCAAAGGGGAATCCACAGGCAGCCAGCAGCTCTGCGCCTGCTCCAGCACCCGGTGGAGCTGTAAGGTTTTTATCAGCACCAAACGGAGAATGCCTGGCCCTGCACCCACGCTCGTGCCTCAGCACTGGGGACCCTGGGGGCAGACACCCCAGTGGGAATGCTGGGGTCAGACCGGACGAGGAGGTTTGTGCTGGGTGGGAACTGATCAACCCTGCTGGGCTGGAGCTGGCTCCCTGCAGAAACTGGGCCGTGTTCCTGCACCATGCTCAGCAGCACATCCTTTATCATCTTATCACTGCCCAGATCTTCTTCAGCAGCCCCCAGACAGCAGAGCTGAATGTAAGAAACGATCAGATCATTGCTTTTCTGACAAATGAAACTGGATTGCTTTTCTGACAAATGAAACTGGATAATTTTCTAAACATAGAGGAGTCGTCGTTCTAGTACAGACCATCCTGTTACATACGCCCTTAAAGAAATACCGACGGTGCAGAGATGACATGCAGGAAAAATCATGACTAGCACTATGCTGGATTTGTTTGCCCAGTTATCTGACTCAGAACTTTACCTCCCCATCATCACCCAGCAGATCCTTTGCCTTTTGAATCTCAGAAATGTCCATGAGATTTGGCAACTGGTTTCACAGCTCCTGAAGCAGGGAGAGAAAAGAGAAAAATCCATCCTAAAGTCCTAGGTTTAGTTCAGAGAAGTTTCTCAGAAAGAATGGACAAAAAAATGTAATGTCACTGCCAGGAGCTGGCAAAGAGCATTTAACACAGCACTGGATACCAGGGGTCAGAGGAGTGTGCTGTTGTACCAGAAAAACTATTAGCAGCCTGCAGAAAGGAGACATCCTCTCAGCCTAACCACAGCGAGGGTTAATGGGATTCCTTAATTAGGTACAATGGAGAGGACGATTTGGAGCTTTATATTTTAGCTCTGCGGTCAAACAAGACCTTAACGCCCTCAGGGCACTGTCTGCAACAACAGACACAATAATCTACAACCACAGAGTCTGACAGGGAGAAACCAGATCCTGCCGGCCAGGGAACCACCGGCTCAGAGAGATCATTTACAACGCGCCGCCGCGGTTTTACCGAACTTGATCTTCTTCACATCACTGTGACTGCTATTTTGACGTATTGGGATACATGCACCACAGCCAGGCTGCGTCCAGACACCAGCAGAAAACAGCTGGACGCAGAAAACCTTCCACTGGTGCAAATTTGATCTCCAAGAGATAGAAGCCATCCCACGCTCCCTGGCCAGAGGACCCACACCCAGCTGAAGTGACAATAGAGATGTGCACGCTCAGATACTCACTAGAATCAAAGCAAAGCACTCTCATGCGTGGGACATGCGACCTTCTGCAGGACACAAGGTACAAAGGCTCACTGCTGTAAAGCTCCTGTTCAGTCTTTCAGTGCTTCACCTCTGATTAGGAATGAGCAAAGTTTTATTCACATATTCAGGAGCGCTGGTTTGAAAAAGCGTTTTCAATAGTTTAGAGTACATTCTTTGCTGTCTTCGAATCGCTGGAGTTTCTAATCGGCTTTGACCTAGATCCTGCATTGATGCCTTGCAATGCACTTTCAAAAGAAATGAGATCTGAGAGCGGTCAGCACCTCTGAAAATTAGGGTGAGTTCTTAACTCTGTTGCCTTCACCAGGTCTCAGGCTTCATCCTGCTTCTGAGGGAGGCAGATGGAGGCACTCTTTTTTATAATATGAAGGCAAAAGGACTTCCTTTTGATAAAACTATGCAATAAATAAAAAAGAAAGGGCAGAAGTTGATATAGAAGAAACCTGTGGGTTTGCAACAGCTTTTAGAAGCTGATTCTAAGACTTTATTCTTCAGAAGAGGCTAAGTAAGAAAAATCTAAGTAAGAAAATGTTGCTATGAGGTGTTGAGGAACTGGGTCTTAATCCTTCCATGTTCTTACTGATGTAGGTCAGGACGAATCTCAAATGCAGCAAACCCTGAAGAACTAAACCCAGCAAGTTACCACAAACACCCTCATGAGCAAGCCTGATCCTACTTGAAACATAATTAGGGCTCCACTGAAGTTAATGAAGCTATGGTCGCCGCGACTCGTAAGATCAGACTGTATTTTTCTTCACATTCCTTAAGCAGATGGACAGCTAAATGAAGCAAGTACTCCTAGACAATCCCCAGAAAGGAACTGCCTTACTGGATTACCAAGATGCCTGTTCAGATGAGAAGTGTCATTTCTTAGCTTTATTTTTCTACCATTGCTGGTAATTCTGTTTGTCTTGGAGCATCTGTGAAAGTCGAAGGAAGAGCTGCCTTTCCTCAAGAGTGGGTTATTGTGGTGGGCTGTCAGTAGAGGGGCTTGTTTTAGTAGCACAAAGGCAATTCTGATATCATACCATACCAAACAGACCAAATCCATAGACCATGACATAAACACTTTCAAACCTCACAGGAAGTTGCTTTCTGCACTCTGGTGTCCAACACTCACATGCACTCAGGGTCTTTTCCATCCATCCCTGTCATAGATATTTGGGATGGAAGGCTTTCTCATTGACCCCATCTAAGCGATCATGTGGAGAAAAGAGGTTTTGCTACACCTTTTTTGTGTTAGGCAGCTCTGTCTCTTGACTATGTAGTCTTATGCTTGAGTTCTTACACTGGAGCAGTAATCCTCAGGAGGAAAAAAAGGGTTAAAATAACTAATAACTATCTTCTCTGTTAGCATAATGATGCAAATTAAAGGGTATGTTGTTCTGCATGTTAATCCCTTAAAAAGCCTTTATTTAAAAAGTAACTAATGAAAAGAGTCTTAACATTTCTTACTTAGCTCACATGAGAAAATGAACGAAAAGGGCAAACCAAATGAAGCTTTTCTATCCTTTGACATCAATGCAACAGGAGTAATTCTGAAAAAGCTAATGCATTTCCAAGGTGTATGGAGATGAAGAAATCAGAATTTTAAAGAAGCTTAATAGCAAGCAAGACTGTAATGGAAGGGGTGACCTGGGAAATCACACAGAGATGTTCACCTCCTCCAGATTTGCACGTGAAGGTTGGTACAAAGAGGGGCAGATAATGCAGGGAGGAATGTTTGGGTCTGAGTTTTTTTTAATAGACAGGGAAGTTACACAGCAGGAACTTCTTGTATTGCTCATCCCAGTAACGTATTCCAGTGCAGCCTAACTACAGTTGTGAAATTAATTGTGGATCTACAAACCACACATTTCCAGTGCCCTGCATTTATTGCGAAATAACCGAAGTCTTAGGAGGCCCGTGGAGTCTGTCATTAGACAATTCAAATCCTGTAGAGGAGTTTGCATAATCTGCTTTGACTGCAAGTTGAATTTGCTTCTGCCTCATTTTGCATCATCTAATGAACAAAAGATTCAAAGCTTTATACTAATGGCATGTTAACAAGCAAGTATTAGTTGTGACAAGAAATGCTTTTTCTTTCCCCTTATTGGATTAATGGGGAAAAAACCCCCCCAGTTTGTCCTAAGACATAACAGCTAGTAATTCTGAGCAACTATGTTCTGCAATTAGAGTTGGGGAAATAAAAACTACAAGTTATAATAAATCTTTATTACACCTATTGTGAGGCAGAAAAGGCATAAATCACCATTAGCTTTCATTGATTAAAATGATAAGGAATATTGAACAGTTTTCTCTTTGTTTTAATTGCACAATGACAGCAAATCCATTATTGCTTTACTTGAAGTTTAGTGCAACTTTCAGTACGACATCGAAGACAGAAGGTTTGGATGTTTCACAACAGACATCCCCCTCTTTCAAACCGAGGTCCAAATGTTTTGCTTTGTTGTGAAAGAATGCCACATCCCACATGTCCTTTCAGTTGTTTCAAGTTTTAAAATACTCTGGAGCTGAGTTCTGGAAAAGGAACAAAAATATTCCCAAAAATCCCTCTCTAAAGTGGGGCCCCGTTTTCCATAATGCCTTTGCAAAGTTCCTTTGATGTAACAACTGTAAATACCTTACAACAGGAAAGAGATTATTAAAGTGCAGATGCCCGTTAGGGTGATCTTCACTTTGGATCTTCATGCAATCTTCATAACAAATCCTTTTTTCTTACATGTGACCTTAGAGGATTGGCTGGATTATTGCATCTTAGCATGCAAACGCTTCTCTGGGCCATTAGCACAGTCTGCAAACACCAGAACTCAAGACTGACCACCCCATGTAAGGGCATGCACAGCCAAGCATCTGCAAAGCCTGAGCAGCTGTCTTAATACAGTTTTATACCGCAACAGAGGTGTGCACAGGCAATGCCCGCTTCAATAATTCAAATTAGACTTAAGCAAAAAAATGACCATCCCATCCTACTGGAAGGTGAAGCGTACAGAAAAGTTGTAAGTTGAGAAGTAAAGAAAAAAAATAGGCTTTATAATAATTTGTATTTGGTCACAATCAGGAGCATCCTTGTGAAAAAGGCAGGCACATGATACAAACTTCATTTGCAACCAAAACCATAATCAGCCTAGGTCTGCCTGCTCTTTGCTCCCATTCGGGTTAGCACTTCAAGTTCTGCTTGAACCTCACATTTCTTCCTACCAATGAACAGAACAGGAAATGCAGAGTCAGCCTGGCCACCAAACTGCCAGCGTGGAAATAAAGATAAGTTTGAGTTCTTTAGTACTTTGCAGTGCTTAAATGATGATAAATGTTACGCTATAATATGGCATCTAGTTGAATGTAATTGCTTTGACTAAGTCTAGAAAGAAACTAATTTACTCCAAATCAAATGATCCTGAGGACTTCAGGGTAGAATTTTTAACCATCGTTGAATTCAGATGCTCAAATAACCACAGTGGTAGTTAGTTAGTTGGTTAGCCTAACTCTATTAGTCTAGAGTGAGAGATTACTAACATTTAGCATACCAAATGGCCCAGTCCCATAACTGCTCTATGAATAGCTTTCACCACGGCAGCAGG
>NW_010203634.1:14851-65767 GCF_000695765.1 Mesitornis unicolor
TAAACATAAAAAATTTATTTAAGAAACTACTACAGTTACATGCACAGGGAAAAAAAAATAAATAATTTCCACACAACTCTTTTCCAACAAATTTGCAGGATACACGGGTTTTTACTAACAGATAAAATGTGTTTCATGAGCTAGTCATATAAAGAGAATATTATTTTCTGGCTGAAGGCAGATTCAGAATTTTATAGATAAATGTCCTATTAGTTCAAACACCTGCTGCAGGCATCTGCTTCAGATTCAGGTCTGTGTGGCGATACGTTATTCCGCCACAGCGCTGGACCAGTCAGGTTTTCGTGTACGTGAGGAAGTCACCGTGCAAGAGCACTTTCCTTTTGTGGAAATGTGTTCCTGCCTGGCCAGCTGGTGCGTTCAAACCTGTGATAAAGCAGGAGCCTGGCAGCAACGAGCTTTAGGTGGCTTGTTCTCCTCATCTTGCCAGGAAGGTCAAGGCTTTCCTGTGTTCTATTCTTATTTATTTAAACTTGGTCTGCATTGCTTGGATGGACAACTATTAACCTGAGGTACCTGGGTATTTTGAATCAGAAAGTATAAAAATATATTCCAAAGCCTTCATAAATAACAATTAAAAAAATAACCCCAACAAAAACGCACACTAGTACCTCGAGAGCCAGCTATGCAAAAATCTAAATGAAGGGTAACTTATGCAGCTCATTTAATCCTATATATGCCTCCGTTTTGTATATATTACATAGATGCACACACACACACATAGTATATATAAATTAGTTCTCTATTAGGGACTAGCAACACATTTGAGGAAAAAAAAAGACTCTAAAGTACTGTAACAAAAATAAATTCTTAGTAGTTTCCAAAAATGACGTGATCTAATGAGAAAAAACAACCCAAACCAACTTTGAAATGAGATGGCATATACAAAGCTGTCTCTAAAGCATCATTTGTGTGATAAAACACAACTAGAGTATGGACAATGATTCCCTCTGCTCCTGTAAATGAATATCTGATAGCCTTGAGGAGTTCTCCAGTACAGTTCATCAATTCTTATCATATTTAATTCAGATACACTCAAGAGAACTGCAGGGAAAACTGGTGATAGCTCAGCAGATAATTCCCCAAAGTAAGAAACCAATACCTCTCTCTTAATCATACAGCATATCCATGCTTGATGTTTTAAGGAGGATATCCTGAGCTTTGGGCAAAAGCATCATCCGGATGAATAAGCATGAAAGGCTGAAAGCTCTTAGGGTATCTTCTGATTTCTGGATAGCGAGGATCTTACTGGCATGGGTAACAAGTTATTTCTAATGCTGTTCTACCAGGAGAACCGGTTGACATATCCACAACATATGGTGGACCTGTCTGAGATGGTTTTGGAGTGTTTCCTAGAACAGGATGACACCAATACCTCTGGAAGAATGAAAGCATAGGAGGGAGACATGTCCACAGGACACGTAATGTTGCTGTCATGATTCCCAGGTACTCTCTGCCATTGCATTTACTTGCCAAGGAAAGATTTAAAATGCTTTCTAGACTTTTTGCTTCATCTGTAAGGATCCAGACTGATTTCTTATCATTTTGCAGGATGTCGTGGTGGAGTCCACACAGGCACCAAGTGCGAGTGAATTCAAACACAGAGCCACGCTAAAGGAAAAGCTCCTCACAGTGATGGCTGAGAAGCTGCCAGACCTTACACTGAAGTCAAGAGGATCATAAAGTGAAATGAATTCTAGCAAGGTCAAAAAGCATTAGCAAACTTCAGAGGAGCTTCTGTGCTTCCAGCTGCTAGCATCCATTCCTTCATCCCCACGCCTTGATGTTTCCATCACCCTTGGACAGGCAGCTCCCAGCTCTCAGCCCGTTTGAAGTTTGATTCTCACAAATACTAACATGGCAGAGGTGAATAACAGGGATGTTGTATTGGCTGCTTCACTGTACAAATGTGCTTTGAAAAACATTTATAGTTCCTCTCTAGCCCCTAGCACCTCCTTCTTCTTCAATAACTCTCTGAAATGTAACTCTGTTTTAATTAAGGTCTCGGCCTCTGCTTCTTGCTTTCATCATGTTTCAGACTGTTACTTAAAACTAAATCCTGCTCTTGTCCTACAAATATCCACAGGCCCTAAAGGAAAGTCTGTAATGATGAACAAAAAGTACTTAATACGCTATTTTCAATTAGATTAAAACTCAGGAAAACTTTCCAAGCGCATCAGTTAACAGCCTGTTACTGTAAATTCATCATTTACACAGACAGGATCTAAAAGCACAGCTGTTCCCTGAACTGGAAGAAGTATATTCCTTGCAAATTACAGTTCTACTGAGTGTTATTAAAGGAATATCAATAGATAATTATAGATTATAAACAGATTATTGGAAGAGCTTTAAGGTGGCCTGAGCTCTTGCATTCACTTGTGACGATACACTCCCTTTTCAAGGGGATCACTCTCCAGCTAAGATGCACCAAAGGCTTTACAGTCCACGCAAGTGTTTCCAGGCTGGAATGCCAGTCCTTGCAGTCACTTCAAAAGACACACTTTGTAAGCATCACAAACACGTGCAGCACAATCACTAACAAATACTGCGGTTTGGTCCCTGTGGGAGGTTTCTGCAGCCTGCCACGAGCACAGACTCCTATAACATCCTACCTCTGCTCTGCGAGAAGTTCACCAAACCTGAAACGTTTCAAAGCAAACATCTGCAGCAACTGCGAATTTGCTGACAAATCTGTTTCCTCAGAAAGTTTCTGCACTAATCTGGGAGTGAGTATGTCAAAATCCCACATTCAACCCACTTTCTATCCAAGCACCTACAAACATTCTCATTACTGCTTCAAAGAGCTATGCCTTAATTGCTATGAGTTGCAAATATGAAGGTAAAACCAGCATGGAGCCACAAAGCTGTCTGATAGTTTTAACAGTTTGCTTCTTCCTCCTTATGAAGGAATTGGCATAATGAGCGTGAGCTGGCACTGTATTTTGTGGTCCATGTCAAGATTACACTATACGTGGGCTTTTTTCCTTGGGATCTGTTCATCTGCTGACTGACAGACAACAGCAGCATATTAAGGCTTTTTAAGTCCCCAAAACTGTGTAGCAATTTCACAATTACTAACCAATTTTTATTGCAGACTAACATATTTATTGAAAGATCATTTTTTCTGGATGCACATTTCCTTCTGCTCTCTTGATAAGTTGCCGCCTCAATAAATAAACCAAACGTAAAAATTACACCTATTTTTTTGAAAAAAGCAAAATGAAGTCATTAGAGATTGCAAGGCTATCCAGGAATATTCAAATTTCTAATACTCATATGTGTTTCTCACCAATGTTGTAAGGTTACTTGTGGGCTGAAGCAGGAATCAATTTGACACCTGAGCACCCAAAAACAACTGCACTTCAGCAAGACTTGATTAAAATACATATAGCAGTGGCATGCCCTTCAACTGCAGGTGAAAGTAGATCAGAAACCAGCATAGACTAGGAAAAGCATTCAGAAAATACAAAATAATAAGCAGGTTGTTGATGAGATGGGAAAATAACTGTGTGTGTGTGGCTCCTGGAAAGAGGATGGGGAATAAGACAGCGACCTTGTAGAATGGGTGAGTGTTAAAGCAACACCAACTGTCTAATAGAGTTGTCTTCCTTGATATATTTGCTTCAGGATGTATTTGGATATAAGTGAGATTCATGCAGCAAGAGGGGAGGGTTCCATTCTGATAGGGTTTGATTTTCGGGGAGAGAATAATGGGACTGCATAGCTCCCCTGTGCAGGTGTAACCAACCTGCTATGGCCAAGCAGGCAAGGCAGGGCTGCGGATCAATTGGGTTCATCAAACTTCATCTCTGAAACCAGGCTATTCAAACCTCAAGAAAGTCTTGTTAAACCCTGGATTTTCTTCTGAGCAAACAGTGAACTTGGACTAAAAGCTTTCAGTTCACACCGACCAGCTCTGGGCACTGCAGAGTTAGGCCAGGACCAGGCAGGGAGCACTGCACATCAGCTTCTCCCTGACCCTCATGGCAACAATTTTAAGCCTGCTGTAACTGGGACTTGTGGAAATGAGCTGGTAGATAACTATTGCTCCTATCCACCTCCCAGTCCTCATTTCAACCCCAGCAGCTGGGAATCCTGTTCATTCGCACTTTACTTGAGAAAGAGGAAACTTCCTGCAGCTGGGGATGGTGATGAACTGTTTTGTGTCAGTCTGTAAGCATCACTGCTACCAAAAAGAGAAGTACATGAGCTTAATGGATGAATAATCATAATCATGATGACACCTTCTCTTTGATACCTGGGTAAATGACCCAGTCCTGGCTATATTTTAATTTTTAATGTGCTAGCTATAGTAAAAGCCTAAATAGGCCCCTGTAAATCTATTTAGAAGGATAATGAAACAAAATTCAAGTTTGAATAGAGGATGCATTGATTTTCTGTGTCAGAAATGAAGCAATTTAGTATTTCTTTTACTCAAGGTGCTACTGTTCTGTGCCAGCACTAATTAAATTCTAATGTGTTCTGAGCACAGAAATTATGCCGTCTCATAGTAAAGTACCTATATCAAATTGAGGGGTAGAGACATTAATGGCCTGATCAGTTGAATTAACATAAACCAGCAGTCCTCGTCATTGGGCAAGTACATTTTTCATTAGCATTGACTTTTCTTGATTTTTTTTTAAATAGGCTACTAAATGGAGGGGATAGGAGGAGTTATTTTGCAACCCTACGTCATAGAATTAGGACCTGCAGAAAAGCAACTGAAAATCGTTTTGAGGTTGAACAACTAACTCATAAGACAAAATTGCCCTCACAGACCTCCCCGAATTTTTACACCTCTAGCTTTTCTCTGCAATTTTTCACCAGGCTCATGCCTCATCTGCCAAATAGACCTGTACCACTCTGCAGATACCTTTGGCTTGGGCTGGCTGAATGCAGTGGATGTATGCTTACCTAAGCCCATGACAGCCAAGGAGTTGTTTCCCAATCCACAATTGTATGGCTTCCAGCCATGCAATCCAATGATGCAGCATTCTTAGGATTACCTAGGCAAAGCAGGGATAAGACTTGGATCAAAGTCCTTCAAGAAACACCAGGGTTCTGGATAGCAGGAATTCGTGTTGGCAGCACAGCACAGCAACCTCTGCTCTCAGCAGACAGCGGCCTGGTAACCCAGCTGCTCAGCGAGATGGGAAAGAAGCTCTGTCCAGTACAACCAATAAATTGGGCTGAATTTTGGTGGCTGAGCTTTTCCAAAGAGTTCATTAAGCCACCCTTCTTTTCCCTTCCATGTGCAACTGCTTCTGCATAGTCCTGAAAAACTAAAGCGGTTTCTCCAAGAAAGATGCACACATTTTAAAGCTCCTTTCAACTGTGCTACCACTGGCAAGGACTCTGCATTAACAACATACAGAACAAAACCACAAGCTGCATAGAAATCCTATACTGCAAAGTACCAAGTAGTTGGAATCAAAACTGTTCATGGTAAAGAGTCTATTTCATTGAATTTGTCAATTTGAATATCTGCATTTGTTAGGATCTCCCAGTTGACATGCTTTAAATTAAAACATTCAGCACGTAAGGTTATTTGCATAAAGGAAAGTGATGGATTCAAACAAAAGTACTTCAACTGACTGACTATTATTTTACTTAATTCATTAAAACCAAAAATCCAGAGAGATGAAGGAATAAGGATTTGGATTCATTGCTTCTCTTCCTGATTAAGGGTAAGAGAAATAATGAAATGTGAGAGTTTTTCATGTGGAAAAAAGAAAATTCCCACTTGGTTTTATTAATATTTTGTACTAACCTCCTTAAGGTGTGATAAAAGGATAGGATCATTTTGCAATTAGTTACGAGTTAGTCTGTAGATAAGAAATGTTCTTGTCTTACCTTAGGCTATGTCTCTCCTTGGTGAGTGAATCCTGTGTGGCCCCTCTTTGCCTCTCCTTAACTTTTATTCCAAAGACCAAAGTGTGATAGGAAGGAGTCATGGAGTTAAATCACTTTTTGGGAAGAACATCTTGCTGGTCTACTCATTGAGTTGAGATAAACATACCTAAGTACCCAGAAGAAAGCTTGTTTCAGGTTGTGTCTTCTACCTGTCTGTAAAGTGATTTTGCACAAAATTCACAAAACATACATGGAAATGTACTCTCCATCTCCTTCCCACTGCCTGAGCCAGCTTCATCCCTGCTGTAACATAGAAGCTGTGGCTGTAACTTCTGATAAGAGCCTAAACTGCCCTGCCAGGGATCCCAAGCAGTGGTGGGGCACTCAAGGGCTGCCAGGAGTCCAAGTCACTCTGTTCTCATCAGATGAGCAGTGCAAGATGGGCAGACTTAGGCCAGGTCATACAATGTATTCCAATTCTTAAAAATCTTTCAAAAGCAGTCTTTCAGGTCTTGCTTTCAGTGGGAACTGGAGATCAGCTAATGAACTTGAACCAGCTTTCCTTATTTAAAGACCAAGCTGGCTTTAGCAATTTACTATGGACAGCTTGAGCTCCTGCTTCAGTTTACCTATACGTAAAACTTGAGGAATATGCAACTCGTGGGGCTCTGCCAACTATTAAAATTAAGGTACTGCTTTAACACGTTCCTTGACCAAAATTAGCTGTGGATGGGCATGGGGCCACAGCTCATTAGGAAATATGGTTGAGATTTATGTGCACAATCAAGCCCGATGTTTGGGGCTGGTGTGCAAACGAACACTCACATCACATAACAGAGGCTAATCAGGCAGATGGGCTCCGCCAGCAGCAATGAGTCTTAGCTGTCAAATACCTTGAACTTTCCAGCCTCCAACACAACACACAGCCACACATGTGAGCACCCAAACACATTAATATGGATATTAGGCTTCACCATTCATTATCTTGTCATCATTTTAAAGCCTAATTTTGAGGTGAGAGGACACATTGCAGCTTTTTAATTACCACTTGCCCCAGCTACTGCAATCACAGACCCATAGAGGAATCCCAGCACAAATTGTTTTTTGTTAATAACTATCAGTCAGGGATAAAAAATGGACCAGAGCTCTTTCACCTTTATATTAATCTATGATATTTGCTGTAAAAGTCTTGGTGAAGGTTGCTCTGCTTTTGCAAGCAATGAGGGGCAAAGGAACATAAGCAAGTTCTTTGGATCCGTTGGGATTAAAACTTGCACCAGTGACTGTAAGGGTATCACAGTTGCCTAAGTGGGGATGTGTGAGATATAGAACGTGTGTCATTTTCATAAACATTTATTTCAATTTATTTATTTTATTTTTTTCAAGGTTCATTTAGTTACCATCTACACCCAAAACCTGAAAGGTATTTACCTTAGGACTAGATTAGGGTTGGTGTGGGGAGGAGAGAAGCACCGTTATAGCTCCATCATGTTGTACCGGAGTTTAAGAGCGGGGTGACCGCTCTGGATTGGCACATCTGTGTGTATGCCTGATTGAGCTTTAACCATGTGATATTAAGAAATGAGTTAAATGCTCAGCTGGTGTCAGTCTGAGCAAAGGGATGATTTACATCCTGACCAACAGGAAAACACAGACACGCAGTGAGAAGTGGTAGTTGTGGGAACAGAAATCAAGCTGCAGCCAAGAGCTCTACAGCAAAAGCCTTCATGAGTTCTTCTCTTAGAACATGAGATTTCCAGGTTTTGGACCGTGCCAGATTTACCAGCTTAATCTTTACATTTAAAATCCTTACACACTTCCTGTGATCCACTGCCTTGTCCCACTGCCTTTCTGAAGGAATCACTTTGTGATCATGTTTGTTAAGGAGGCACTACATAGAAGTTGGAGTTTGGTGTCTAGAGATGGGGCATCCCAGGACGTTCATATCTGCAAGGGACTCAGTTTTACAGTTTTTCATGTTTAGAACAACACTCAACCTCCTCTCAACCAAAGGGAGAGAAAAACAACCACAGGAGGCTACAGCACACATGGAGCAACTTCATCACTGCATTGGTAATGGCTGCGTTCCCCAGCAAAAAGACAAGACAGTTTAGAGCTTGAGCGATGCATTAGGGCTAAAAGACTTAGAAGTGTGTTTGGATAGCAAAAATAATTGAAGCATGAAATAATAATAATCAATACCTGTTTTCCTATAGGGATTCCACAAAATAACTGGTTTATGGAAATGGCTCTTATTTCCCTTTAACCCTTAAAACCTTCAGAAGGTGCTATATTCCCACTGTTTATATTTCATTACGACAGCTCTATTCCACCCTCATCTGAAAGGAGTGCAAGCTTTCCTTTGTAACCCTTAAATTTTTACCTTTCCTCAACACTCAGCAAATTAAACTACACCGAGAATACCTTCCTAAGCTGCTAAAGTCACTGAGGGTTAATTTTTTTGTAGTCCTTTTCCTTTCTGGTTTTCTCCACTTCTCGAAAAAAATCCTTGACAGTTCTCTATCCTGATGAGGATATCATTGTGTCTCGGTCTCGAGGCAGTCACAGCTCACGGCATTTTCTGACTTGCAGGAGAGGACTTTGGTGCTCCAAGCAGCGTGTTCTCCTCCTGTTTCGTCCTAGGAACAACCTTGAAATTGTTTAACTCCAGAATTAGGATTCTGAACTTGCTCCAGAGTGCCACAAAAAAGCTGTGTGTGAAACAGCCGCTTCCTGTCAGGCTCCTAAAATCCCTACCGGTTAAACATAATTTTTTAAAGGCTTTATTTGCTACCAAGCACCCGAATCCTATATATTTTACAAGCTAATGAGCTAGCTTTTGAGGAGAAAACTGTAGCTGTTAGGAATATTAACTGAAGTTATGCTTACCGCAGGAGTGTGTGTAGGGTGTGTGTGTAAAAATCCTGCTTTAATGTCTAATCTTGGAGTAAGTCCCAGAAGAGATTGATTCAATTTCCATTCGTTATGAGAGCAAAACTTAAAATTACTCTGATGTATAGACACTTGCTATTCCCAGCATCTTTCAGGCAGCGGAGATTAGTGATGTGTGGCATGGCCTGCGATGACTAGTAATAAAGAGCCTTAAAATGATGGTGCAGTGTGTATTAACAGAGTAGCTTCAGGATTGGGTTTGTGTCACAATAGGGGCTCCATAATTGACAGCTTTCATTAACGGGTCTCCAAACCCCAAATCGGAAATCTACAACTGCTCATTCCTTTCATGTGAAGGGGCACTTAGAAGAATCTCTAAATTACCATTCCTGGCTTGTGTTGCCTTGGGAACTAAAGCACAAGTCTTGAATAAAAAAGGTATTATAACTTAAAATAAATTTTCAATACAATACTTAAGGGAAACTAGAACACTTACACATCATTTGGTTTCATTTTTGCCTTAAACTTCCTCCTCTATTCCTGACCTGGATAAAATCATCTTGCTGAGGCACATTCGATAAACTGAAAGAACTACTGTGACTGTGAAATGAGCCAATCTTTCTGTTCTACAGTCAGGGAGAACCTCTGATCTTCAGCCACAAACAGATGAAAAACAAACCTCTTGAAAATGTTTTAAGAAATTCATCTTGCTATATAGGGAAATTAAGACTCAGAAACTCACGGTGAATTTCTATCTGGAACCAGCCATGAAGATACACCTGAGGCTTAGGAAACACCCATCCTCCCTGAGCATCAGGTTCACTGGGTTGAATACTTCCCATGGGAATATGTGAAACCAGAATACTTAGGAACACCAAAAAACCACAGCAAATTAATGACAAGGCTAAATCAAATCCCAGACTGAGCAGCTCTAAGTGCTTCCTTGTCATTTAGTTCACTAAGAGCCATCTGCACTGATTGACAAAGACTTCAGCAGGGAAGGCTTGCTCTCAGCCTGAACAAACTCTTTGGCTTAATTGGTTTTATCAGGTGCTTTTTGGAAGATGGGAGAAAAATGGCATTTTATCTTGCCTATAGCAGAATAATATTTTTATTCTGTATCATGATATTAAAAATAAACAAACATCAGCCTTGAGTGTAAAAAGGGCATTCAGAGCAAATGAACATTACAATAAAAGTTCAGCATTCAGATTTGTCCTTGCAGTGCTGGGGACAATGCACTTCTGCACAAACACCCCTAGGCAACAAACACAGAAACAAAAGATGTGAAGGGGGTGCTGGGGCGAGACAGTTGTTGTCTTGATTTTCCTGCAGCCTTTTCCCTTCCCAGTTCAGAGACATCCTTGTTAATGATGACTTCAGAAGTCATTATTCTGTGCAGATTGTAGAATGTTGATCTAGAAGTTAAAACATCTAATCTGCAAATAGCACAGAGCTGGATCCTGAAGAACACCAGGAGAAAAGGATAAAAAGAAGCCTGAGGATTTCTGCATAGCAAATTGCGAGGGTAACCTTTCCCCAGGAACAAACAGAATAACCAGGTGTGACCAAAACAATTTTCCTAGTTTTAATAACTAAAGAAATAAATTATTCTATATGGTGATCATATATGGACTACATATCTCAAATTAGGTGTCAACAGCATAATGGAAAATATGCTTTCAGCTCTGTTCATGCAGAGCTATCAGTGTGCCAGCTCCCTTGTGAAAGGACCAAAGTCACAACTTGACTAACGTGTACATGTGTGTGTAATTTTAGAAGTTTACTGGGGTTGACATTCAATGAAGAACCCGTGTGCCTCAATCAAATACACTTTTCAACCTAGTTAAGGGAGTGGAGCATCTCCCTGATGAGGAGCGGCTGAGGGAGCTGGGGCTCTTTAGTTTGCAAAAGAGGAGACTGAGGGGAAACCTCATTCATGGTTATAAATATTTAAAGGGTCAGTGTCACGAGGATGGAGCCAGGCTCTTCTCGGTGACAAACAATGATAAGACAAGGGGTAACGGACACAAACTGGAACACAGGAGGTTCCACTTAAATTTGAGAAGAAACTTCTTCTCAGTGAGGGTGACAGAGCACTGGAACAGGCTGCCCAGAGAGGTTGTGGAGTCTCCTTCTCTGCAGACATTCAAAACCCGCCTGGACGCCTTCCTGTGTAACCTCATCTGGGTGTTCCTGCTCCGGCAGGGGGATTGGACTGGATGAGCTTTGGAGGTCCCTTCCAATCCCTGACGTTCTGGGATTCTGGGATTCTGTAATTCTGCACTTTCCTTGTTTCATAGATACTTTTGTGGCACAGTCTTGATAAGTCTGTCGCTAAAGATTCTGAATGTCTAGCAAACATTATTATATTTGTTGTAGGTAAGGGCTGGAACAGATGATTGAAAAAGACCCTCAGAGCCCAGCTAATTCCCTTCCTCTGACTCTACCCTGTCAAAATGCAAAGTACTTCAAGGGGTAGAGTCGTGGGAGGAAACATCATTGCGGTCTTTTGCGATTTACAAGAATGTCAGGAGACATTAGAGCTGGTATTTACTTCCATGCTAATTTATTTTGAGTGATAAAACACTTGTTCTGTCTATTAGTGCCACACAGAATTAATTGTCAGCATCACCAGACCAAAGGAAAAGCAAGATTTGGCAGAGGCAGAAGGTAACCGTGCTGCAGAAGCCTAGTGGGGCTTTCAAAAGCCTCTGAAAGCTGTGCAGAGCTGTGCACGCTCTTTCAATTAAGCTGCCATTCATGAAGGGTTAGTGAACGATCAGTGTATTATTATTAAGGTTAATACAAATTTTCCAGAGCCAGCAGGAACTAGATTTAGTCAGGAGGTCTCTTTAGGTACTGTGTTCTGAGGCGTACCGACGTTACAGGCATTAATTAGGATTCCTTCACAGATAGTCACATCAGCAACCCAAACCCAAGAGTTTTAATCAATGGTTAACTTTTAAAGTCCAACTGCAACCCACTAATTTTCCTTTCATAACTCAGACTTTAAATACAAGCGTGGTGAAAACCTCACCATTTTCTGGCTTTGATTATTTTAGTGCAAATTATTCTTTCAATTCAACAGCTCTTAGAATGTTTATAAAATTCTTAGACTTTATTTTAAATAGGGAAAAATGTAGCTTTGGTGACTGCCTGATTTACAGAAATAGTTCCTAGGGCATAAGCTGAAAAGGTCAACATAATGAAAAACCTGCTTTCAATCTAAAATCTAAAGCTTTGTTTCATCCAAAAAGTTACCCATCGAGTTAAGTGACCAACATGAATAAAACCATACAGATTACCGAAATCCTGTTTTACTTAACTATAAAAACATGAACATAAACCAGACATTGCACACATGATGCACCCAGACAACATAAGCACACACTTTGGGCTATGGTGCCCAAAATTAAGGTGCAGTCATCCTTAAGCCCATGACACGTACTCTGTTGAACTTGAACTTCTACAGCACTATACCTGTGCTCAGCCCCTATTCCTCTCTCTAAACCACCACAAAGGGAGTACGTCTGCTGTAAAACCTTAGCATTTATACAAATCCAAGCGTGGGTCTGTAACAGAAGGCATGGTAAGTGTTGTACAAAGCCTTCTCTTGCTATAGAAAGTTCAAATGAGAAACTTCCTGTTTCATTAAATCAGGAACTAGAACGGGAGTGTTTGAAAGGTTTATTACTCTGTACTCTATTGATTAATAGTAAAACACTGCATTTCTTAATTTACAAGCAAGTAATTTGGTGCTTAACCTATTATACACCACTACAAGGGCATTAGAGATGCTGTAATAAGTCTCTGCAGAAGGGAGAAGCTTGGCCACTGTCATTTTACTTTTCCTGTGGGTATTTTCCCTGACTCTCATGACCTCCCTGACTGACAGAAGTCCCTGCTTAAACCCCAGTTGAAATTTCTACTCAGTAGCTGTTCTCTCCTCACAAATCAGGAGTTTTTCAACCTATTTCCCAAATTAGAGTTTTCAGATTCCACACACCCTTACCTTTTAGTTTCAACTAAGTAGGAAAGGAAGACGTTCCTGCTCCTCCCTATCTGCTTTGCTGTTGATGCCCTGAGAACATCTAGGGCCAGTTCTTCAACAAATGTATCCCTTCTTTCCACCTATCTACTCAAAATACACCTGAAAAGTCTAACAATTAAGAACTTGCACTCCCTATACAGTTCTAACAATACACCTGCAATTTATACAACAAGTTGTATTTTCAGGGTTACTTTGTCACAGGTTTTTTGCTGGTTGGCATCAAGTCCTACCAAACCACACCTCAAGTGGAAATGATATCAATCCCACTATTACCAAGATGGTTGCAAAACAAGACGGGAGATATGAGATTCAATGAAGTCAATGGGAATCTCTTAATTTCAACATCTTTAGGTCCAATCCCAAGCAAAGATAAAGGATGAAGTATTTAATGCCATGAGGTTGTTTTTCCTGTATCTTATTGACTTTCTTCAGCCCCAGAGGAAGCAGTTTATATCACTATGGAATTGTACATCTACAGATACCACCTAAGAAAGTTAAAGAGAACTGTCTGTCAAACCGAATACTGAAAAAAAAGACACTATGGAAGTAAAGTTCAACCACTGTTTGCAGGTTTACTAACACTATAATTACAAAAATTAAAAAGTAGTGTCTGTAAAGCAAAGCTATGCAAGCAGGATGAGGATGGTGATGGACAACTGAATCAAAGAAGTTCATGTTTTAGTAATCACATGCACTGTTCACAAGGAGATTATTTTTCCAGCATACTGTAATGCAATTACTCCACATAATCATTATTATAGTTCGCCTACTGTATAAAAATTTAATGCTATGCTCTAAAAACCATCATCTTGCAAGAGAACCTGCAATCAATCTGAATCAGCTTTACATGAAGATGCGTTTTCTCCAGCTTTGGTGGATTTTTGAGCAACTAGAAATCCATACTTTTCAATCAAACGTCACAGTCAAGGGAGAGTTCTGCAGAGATCCTGACTTTTGCTGAAGTGATACTACTCCATCATACCCAACAAGATTTGATGGGCAGCACATGGAAAACACTCCTATGTAGCTTCCTACAGATGCATTTGTTGTGGTGGTCCCAAATCCGTGACTTGTTCCTGATCCTGAACTGATGGACTTTACGTACTGTTAGAATAGAAATCAACCACAACACTTTGAGAGTAAGTAACAAGATAGTGACTGTTATACCCCCAAGCCTCAAGTCTGATCATGTCTTCTTACAGATGTAGCTTCCATAACACTTGAAAAGGGGCTTCCTCCACCAGATGAGGGTGTTAATATCCATAAATCTGTTATGTTTCTGGCAGGCCAGAGACTTTGAGGTGGAAGTTCACCTAAATAAGAGTCATCGACTTACCAAGCCATTTTGTGCCTGCTATGAAACTCTGACTTGCTCCACTGAGCATGGCTGAACACAGCTTTTGTTAATGTGAGTGGGTTTTAACAACCAAGAAGACTGAAGGGGTCATCATCAAACCTAGAAAGCCAAGATGTTTATTTGAGATCAAAGAGGTGAAACACAAGTTACTCTTTTACAACCTTTTCTTGGAAATTACTAAATGCATTGGTATAACATCTGCTTCTATCCATTTTTTAGGTTAAAAAGAAGTCCTACTGATATATTATTTAAACAAATACATTTCTAGAGAATATTAAATATCAGACTTAATTCTTAATTAAACTTTTATTGTGCTAAATCAAGCATTCAGACTCCAGGAAACGTCAAACCTTGAGTTTTCTACAGTTGTGTTCACTCAGCTACAATGAACACCGTATTTATTGATGTCCTAAGCACTTAGACATTTGAATTTCCTAATGCTTTCTCAATATAAAAATTACAGAGGATGAACAGCGTTATTATCTAAACACACTACAACAACTCCGAGGACCTCCTTCCTAGGATCCCTGCAACCACAATCCAATATACCACACCCAAGTCCCGTACTGCACTCACTTCACGGATGTCTCTCCTTGGCCATGGACTGGGGCAGCAGGGATGCTACAAAATATACTGTATCATCCTGTTTAACACAGGAAGTATTTGTTACAGAAAACAAACAAAACCACAAACACAAGCTGACAGGCTTCCCACACAGTTTGAGCTACAGATTTGGCTTTTTTTTTTTTTTTTAATCTAGAATTTCTGGAGAGCCCACAGAGACATCTTGTGCCTGGATGACATATAGCAAGTCATCAGTATGAATTAGAGACCATGGTTCAAGCTGAAGATGAGGCCAAACTTTGTCAGTGTGAGGGTTATGGAGCATGGCCCAGGCTGCCCAGAGAGGTTGTGGAGTCTCCTTGTCTGCAGACACCCAAAGCCCTGGCCGTGTTCCTGTGTGACTGCTCTGGTGATCCTGCTCTGGCAGGGGTTGCAGTGGGCGATCTTCAGAGGTCCCATCCAACCCTTACCATGCTGTGATTCTGTCCTGCTTCCACTTTGCTCCAATCCTCTTGGGACACCAGGAGCACAGACAGATGGCTTTTAACAGCATCATGGCTCGTGAGTGCAAAGTCATCTCCCCTGTCTTCAGATGCATCAGGAGGTGGTGGTGGAAGCTCCTGCTACCTAGACTGGCCACAGCAGCATCCAGGCTTTTTTCATCAGGTAGTGTCTACTGGTATTTTTTGAGTCATCATGTCTTATTCAATAAAAAGCTTTATCTAATAGCTACTGATAGGCATACATTCTTGAATCAGACATCAGTTGGTAACTGCATTGCAGCAAGGAAACCTCTGGACAATATTGCTGAGCTTTGAAACCAAATGCGTGGATTCTCATCTGAATGCTTTTTCTAGTAGGAATTCTGGGGTTTAGTTTCAAAACAGGAGTTAAACAACATGCCAGTATTTGAAACAGTGTTTAAGTATTTCAGGTAGTGACAGTGAGGTAAAGTATGTGTTGGGCTGACTGGAGCACCCTGAGACTGGTTTAGCCATAGGCAACAAGGGGGTTGTGGGCTACCTTAGAGAGGTCAGAGCCAAACTGAGATTGTTTCCTGTTAAACTAGTCCCTCAGAGCATGACAAAATGTCCCATTTCCCTCTGCTAAGTACCTGTCTCCCACACAAAACTATTCTACAGAACTAATATCATATCAGGAATTCAGGATCAAATCATTATCTGGCAGGGACCAGCACCCTGTGCAGCCTCTGACTACCCCATCTGGACACCCTGAACTCTGGTTTACTTCAGGCTTTCCAGGAAGAAGAGAACACAAGGCTGCCCCCCTGCCAAAGGTCCCCTGGCGCTGTACACCATGTAGTACAGCTCACAAATACTCCCCAAGAGAGCTCTCCTAATGCCATTTGTAATCAACACAGTTCTGCTATCACTTGCTTAACCACTAACTGTCAAACCCAACTGACCAGTAGAGAGGTGGCTCACCCAGTACAACAGCTGCCATCACACAACCACCCTTATTTCATGGCAAAATTGTGCCAAGGCTTAGAGAAGCTATTTTTGTGCTCAGTGTTACGGCTACACAGGATGATAATTAAGAGAAGCATGCACTGGACTGGAAGGAAACATGTAAGAAGCTCTGGAAAAGTAGCCCTGAAGCTATACGAGCAATGAAAATGAAGTTCTGTTACTCAGAGCAAGAAAAAAAGTGGGGTCACAAAAGGTGATGTTGGCTCTGAATTTACTTATCCCCACTCTCATCACAGGAGGCTCCTTAAGATT
This sequence comes from Mesitornis unicolor, assembly GCF_000695765.1. Lineage (NCBI taxonomy): Eukaryota > Metazoa > Chordata > Aves > Mesitornithiformes > Mesitornithidae > Mesitornis > Mesitornis unicolor. Next base: position 31,332 of record NW_010203634.1, read on the forward strand.
ATCACTGGCTCAAAGGTACATTAATCTTTCAGAGATGAGAGAGGAACAAGAGTAACTGATTTTTAATGGTAGACGCATGAATAACTGTAAGTTTGCCTGGGCAAGAGAATGCTACCTGTGCTCTGCCTCTCTGTTCTGGAAAGAAAAATAGCAACAATCGCAAATGATCCCTGATACGCAAACAGTCCTGAGAGCAGTGCTCAATTCTCCATGGGAAACAGTTCCCACAGCATTTCCTGCAAGTAGGGCAGCCTTGAAATACCTCAGAAGCTACATCCAGGCCAGCTACAGAAGCTACAACAGACAAGGTGGGAAATCTGTAACACGATCAGAAGCTGCTCTGAAACAAGGTACATTTTAGGTGAATGCTAGGGGTAGAGCTAAGGAAGAAGCAAGCAGCCTGCTGTTGTCAAGAGCAACCCCACTTCCTCCACACACAACCATGCCTGAGGTCTCCCCGTTTGTCTCATCTCTCCTATATATGTACAGTTCTTGCTGCTTTCCTCCACATTAGAGCTTATGGTATGTGCTGACACCTGAGAGCGACTTTTGTCCAACAACAAAATACCAGTAGTTACAAATTCAAGAGACAATGGGGCAAAAGATGGAAACCAAGTCTCATTACGGATCTTAGCTCTCTTTAAACCCCAAATATAAGAGTTTTGCTCTATTTAAGTTCCAGTCCTCTGCATTTCCACTACAAGTGGCATTGGTGTCCCTACACTGCCTTTAGCGAAGAGTTTGTATTCACCAAGCTCACCCACCTCACGTAGCATTGCAAGAGACTGAAGTAGATCAAAACAGCATTTGGGTCAGTTGGCAATTTACAATGCCAGGAAAAGATTAAAAGCAGTTCCCATCTCTTTTGTCTCCTTTTGGATATTCATCTGTTTTGTATCTCCTATGCCATGCAGTTTCCACTTTGAGTACAGATCTGCCAAACACCATAAACCTTTATGAGAAAAAAACGATTGCACTGACAGAATTAGACAGCTGGATAAATGCAGATTCCCCAGCAGCCTCCCATGGTCCTTGCTCCAGGTGCAGGATTCCTAAAAGTGCCCGACATTGGAAGTGTTTGAAGGGCATAATGACCCACACAGCCAAAAAGGACCCATCTGACAAAGCCTCTTTCTTGGGAAAGAGCAGCTCCCACCACTTACACCTAGGCTGTTGGTTGGCAAAAGCTGCTTTTATGAACATCATACACAATTACGCTAGCAAATTTGTCTCAATAAGTGCACCATGTTGAATACCACTGTTCCTTAATGTAAAACCAGACTTCCTCATCACAAAATATACAACACGTGGCTTCGCTGTTGGCACTTGCGCACAGCTCTGACCACCTCACTTCCTCACCTGTGTTAACTCCTAATGGGTCTTTCTCCATCCTGCATAAAGTAGCTCTGCCAGCACCACATTTCACCCTTAGCAGCAACATCCCAGCACGTATGCTGCATTTGGAATGAGACAAGCGAGCTAGCACAGCCAGAGAGAGCTGAACTGACTCTAATTCTACTGAATAACTTGGCTTGCTTGGCTGGATAAGAGCCTTGCCTTTATCCCCTTATGTTAATAGCCGTGTACTCCCATCCACCAAGTTCGATAATGATAACAGACCATAACTGTAGACATTATATCATCCCTAAGAAACTACCTCATAGAATTCAGGAAAATTCAGGCAGATATAAAATTAGCTGACATTCTTGTTTACTCTGTGAACTCTATGTCTGAAGCCATAGCTGACTGTAATATTCTGATGGTTGATGTGTGCTTCTCCATTAGTTTCCATTTATTCCATGCTGAACAAAAGGCTAGGAAGTGCAGACTTCAAGGGAAAAGTTCTAGTTCCACTGCTCTAGCTATTGAAAGCAATGATAGGTAATCTAGAAGATAACTTCAACAACCCTACAATAAAATAATCTCACTATCAGTGCAAGCCAGTAGTACTAATGACAGGAAGATTATTTATTCAACAGTGAAAGTCCACAAGGGAAAAAAATATATGTTTTTACAGTCTAAACCACATGGTTTTATGAGGTACAGACCAGCATCTTCGGAAATCACTGTGCAGGAATTAAAGAAGCTTCAATCAAGATCAAAGATTGGGTGATTTCACAAAGTTAAACATGAAAAATAAAACTGTCTACCAAAGGAACACTGTCTAAACCAAGTTGAAACACAGTTTGACAAACAAACTGGACAAGGAGCCCAACTTACTTAACCCACTGCACTTAGGATAAGTTTTCAAATCACCCTTCAAACCAAGTCAGATTTTTTTATTCTGTCTTATCAAGCACAACCAGAAATTCAGATCTCAACTCTTTGTCCCTGCTGCAGCAGCAGACTTTCAATGTCCTCCCACTTTTGCACGCTTAGTGATCAACCCCAACGGAAGGTAGGAGCAAGTTCCTGAGGCTGTGTTGGCAGCCAACAGAGCGTGCACCTTCAGACCACCCCTGACGCTTCCCAGTCACAGAACAGCAAACATAGCTCTGTGCTGCCTAGATTTCCCCTCGTGGCAGCATATTCCCAGGTTATAGGCACCACACAGATCACTTATGATGCAGAACCAACGTAGACAGCTTCACACAGAACACCAGATCCTGCCCCCTCTCTGTAGTATTTGGTAAACCGGGATTTCTTCTGAATGCTGACACAATTTATGAAATTAAAGGCCCTGCAACAGCATTTACTATAAAACTTGAAACTAATATTTATAACCAGGCCTGTTATTAGGGATTTCAAGGTGAATTAAGGACTTGGCACTGTTAGGTTTATGGTTGAACTTGATGATCTTAAGGGTATTTTCCAACCTAAACCTAATTCTATGATTCCACACATACTTTTCAGACAGGTATGATCATATAAAATAGTAATTAATTATGTTACATGGAATCACAGCAAAAAGAAATAAGATGAAGAGTTTGAAAGCATCCTTTTGTCTTTTGAAGGACCCATTTATTGTTCTACTACAGTGTTACCAGGCATCATTAATACAAAATGTAACTTCGAGTATTGCTACTGCAGCTGCCCAAAAGTGGCTGCAGCATTCCTGGGAAAACAGGGGTAGATCCAACCTTGGGAAGGTAATTAAAGAGCAATTGTAGCATACTTGTACAGCTCTAGCAAACCCGTGAGAGTGGAAGGGTTGGAGCTGTGTTTTGCTACACAAGTGGATGGTAGCTGGCAACGAGAAGCTGAACCATTCTCAAGGGAAAGCAAACTCAGAGTGACCAAGTTTGGTAAGCAAGGCATGCAGAGGAGTTTGTGTCTTAACAGAGCAGACAGTACTGAATGGAGATACTCAGGGCTTGCTCTGAATCAGCCGTGCACTGTGTATGCAGCACACCATGGTACTACACAGATGCACCAGGCTGGAGCTGCAGAGCAAGGAGCTCAGTCTGAGCTGATAAACCACAGCTGACTGATTCAGAGAGGCTGCTCTCTGCTTTTACAGCCCTGAGAAGTAGCCTGACACAGAGTTGGAGACCTCTTAGAAAAAGAATCAGAAAGATAACCACAAGTTATTCACTTCAACTTTGCTTAATTTAGGAAGCTTTTTTTTTTTTTGTAACTGCAAATAACATTTCTCTACTGCTCTAAATTGGGAACTAATGCTAAGTGGAATGAGTGAAGTGAGAAAGTACGGTGTCAGATATTTTAGCTATGGCTTCCTAGAAAGTCAGAAACACTTTGCTATGATTTAGTGCAATTAATTAAAGTTATACTCGGAGAATTTCATGTGGTAGGTATAAACGAGGCAGCCTGGTTAATACAGACTGATGTGGAATTGCCCTTTAAATAGTGTTAGAATCCTTTTAAATCATTTTTCTTATTCACAGCTGTATTTCTATTCTCTAGTTAAACAGGCTGGGAAAGTATTAAAATAGAAGGTACTTTTTTCTAATAATTATAATGATGTCTCTTTATCATCTGAGTCAAGATAGTTTCTGCAGGGCTTTATTAATGATTTTGCTCCAATTCCAAATAAATGCCCCGATTTTGATATTACAATGGAGTGACTCATCATGCTAAGTGAAAACCACTTTTTACTTCTCTAACCATGGACGAAGAAAAAACCTGAAAGAGCAAGAGATGATAAAGTTCAAAAAGAGACAGATTACCCCAGCACAAAGGTTTTAACCACTGCCAGAGCTCATGTAACAAATCACACAGGAAAAAAGCAACAATAGCACAAAACTTCTCAGGAACTTTGCTTTATTGTCTCGACCTGTTTGTACATTAGACTTGGTACTATTGGTTTACACCCCTACAGATAAGTGCCCTCTCTCAACAGTTCCAGACACCAGCAGCCCCAGGCTGCAATACCCACCAAGCACCCGGCATGGGCTATTTCACCAGTACAGCCCCCTGTCCAAAACAGAGCAGCAGAGGAGTTTGACTCTGTTCTCCACTACATGAGACTAAACACCAGGTGAATCACAAGTTTCAGGGCTGAAGAGGGCCATTCCCACCTCATTTCTGGTTCTGATACCAGATGATAAGGAGGTGTGGTTGAGCCTCCCATCCTGAACCCTTCCCGTGGTCTCCCATCTGCTTCCTTGCACATCCTTCCTGCTCAGCACTGCACAGCCCAGGTTTGCTGGGACATGGGAGAGGGAGAGTTATAGAAAAGCAACGACAAGCACTGAAATGAACCAAAATATGAAGCTTACAAAGACATTTCTGGCTGAATATATTCCATGTACAGGGAAACAGCCAATTCAACAGCCGGTTCCATTTACCAGAGTGAGGAATCCAGCCCTCGGATACCTCATCTGAGCCTCTGCAGAGTCAAACATTAAAAATGATTAAAGGCCGAGATAACGCAGTTTCAGGACGGGCAAAACCCTTTCAGCTGCTCATCATTCAGATATATTTTGAATTCCTGAGCAGTGTAGGAAGCAGCAGTAAAGCCTGCAGTTTATGCCTGGCCCAGTTACAAATGGAGACAAGCTATTACTTTCTCTTTCCAAGAATTCATTCAATTGAATCCAATTTTGAAAGCTTTGGAGAATAATCTGAAATATAAGGAATTTTAGGTTCCTTCTGAGCCTTCACAGTGCCTTGACACTGGCATTATTCATCCACATCTTGCCAGGAGCTTGGAGGCTATAAATTCAAGCAGAACTAATAGCGAAACAGCTTCTTTGATTACATTGTGAAGGTGTAGCTTGTGTAAGCAAATAACTGGCAAACATTTCCACTTCTGTGAAGCTCTTACAGATACTTACTTCAAGTGGAAGTATTTTTAGTATAATTGCCATTAAATGAATTATAAGAAGCCAATATAATTTTATAACTGGTGAAAAATATTGCTACTTTACATCATTAAAATGATTTTTAGAACTGCTGCAATCACATTTTGCCTATATATTGTCTGTCAATATATCTGAGATTCATAAAAATAGGCCAGTTTCACAGAACACTGGAAATATAGTTTATGTGCAGCCAGAGACATTTTATATTCTGCAATATGTGCTTTTCATTCTTCAGCGTGTGCTCACCGTACCATATACAACACGTATTGGGAATACAGAGCCTGTCCCTCTGTATCTGCTGCAATGTCATTTACCAACGACACTGTGTCAGGTATTCAGTTCTTTAAGTGTGTCCTTCAGCTCAGACATGCTGTATCTGTGGAGCTACAGCAAAACCTTTGGAAGATCAGCACAAGAGGGAGATGTTGTGTCCACCAGCCCTTTACCTGGCACAGATCATCCTCACTGTCATAATGACCGGTTCCTGTTTTCGGGGCAGGCAGAGTAGAAACTCCATCCCCAGCCTGTCCTTGCCTTCCCACTCGCCACCTGCTCACTTGATAGGGGACACAGCAGCCACGAGGAACTCGCCGCCTCTGATGAGCTCTTCCTTGTAACGAAGCTAATCAGGGCAGGGATGCTGGAGTGACTTTCCTACCTCATTTCCCTGCAGAAATGCCAAACCAAGTTACCCTAGCACCCAATACGATTAATTAGCAAACCAGCGAGTCTGAAAATCAATACGTGGTGACAGATGGTGGGGCTCTTGGGAGCACACGAATGGGACTTTTCTTCCTGTTTGTTTATTACTGGAAGCAACATTACCAGCCCTAATGCTCGCACATCCTCAGAAGACATTGCTCTGCAGTTAAAAGGACTGTCTGTAGCTGCTCAAGGGGTCCTGTCACAGGCTGGCATGGAGTGCTGCAGGGGTCGGCACGGCAGACCGCTTGTCCTACCCGCACAGACGCCTGCTCTCTTTTACAAATCACAGCTCTGCACTACGTGGGGAGAGCAACAGAAGGCAGCCTGGGAGGATGAGGAGCTTGAGCACAAGCAGACCCCTGCTGAATAATCAGGAGAAAGAGGTGTCAGTAAAAAAACAACCAACAAACCAACCCATAATCTAATGACTGCTGCTCTCTGTCATCTAAGATGACCCATAACTCTCTTTATAGACCATGCAGAACTTATTTTCTTCAGTATTTTTAGATTGGTCATGAACTGTTGGCTCAATAATTTGACAGTTTAATTCACCGGAGAAAAAAGAGGGGGAGAAATCATCCCAGAACGCTAATGAGTGCTGGGAGACGCAGGATTCTGATGACCCATCATTGGTCTTGCCATGCTGGCAAAGGGCACTCCCAACAAACAAGCATAAATGGATGCACGGCACTAAACACAGCAAGAAAAAGAAATCTGTCAGTGCTATTTTGCAAAAGAAAATGCTTAAAACAATGAACTTTAATATCTAAGCTCAACTCTGATGGCCGAGTTTGCATTTGTACTCTGTTTCAGTGGGGAGCAATCTTCAACTCGCTTGAGCAGTCAATGGAGTAGAAATTATTGACTACTGCCATTGCTTTTGTAAATAACTACCAGAGACTATAAAGACGTAAAGATGAGGGACATCACCAGCCACAGGAAGGCCTAAGCCATGTCCATAGAATCAGCAGCCAAAAACCCCCCCCGAACAAACAACATAAATACCCACCAACCTCCCAAAAGACAAGCCCTTGAGAAGAAAAATGATGCACGTTTTTTAAATTTAAAAAACAAAAAAACCCAAAACAAATAACAAAACCAACCCAACTCTCTTTGTTGATGATTTCCTCCTTGGCTCTGCAATTATTCTGTTATCAAGCTTCCCTAATGACAATGAAAAATAAATTCTTCTTTACTATTCTTTTATTTCAGACAATCTACTCTAATTGGGTGTTTCACTGAGCAACTGGTTGTACTTCGCTCACTTTCCTGGATTTGAATTACAGAGTGAATTAGGAGTGAAAAGAAAAGCTTGCTAGTTAAGACTTGGTTGCTGTCATCCTAGCGGTAGAATAAAGCTCACCCTTGGCAAAGGATTCCTTCGCTGCATTTAAGCCCTCTTCTGAGTAGTGAGAAACAAGATCTTGCTCTCCTCTTCTGCGTAGAATTGCAGCCATCCATTCTCATCAACCAATTCTGAGTAGTTTTAGTGAAGTCAGTGTGGTGACCCATAGGAATGGCATCTCATGTATAAGCATTAAAGATTGTCCCATTTCAAACCAAAGAATCTGGTTCTTCACATCCAGCAGAAGGTGGAGGAGCCATTTATTTTGGCCACTGCAAAATAAACTCTTGTACAAAAATGTCAAGAAGCACAGTGCAAACAAGAGGAATGAAGAAATAGCTGAAGTCCGACAGAACATTGCTGTATAACTTCTACACAATATGTATCATACAAAAGATGCCATATTTATGATTTAATAGAGTTTGCTATTTTGAAAGTTAGAATTAGCTTCCAATGCATCCTATTAGCGAAGCTGCAATGTGTTAACTCAGATAGCGAAGGCATTTTTAATATTCGGTCTAGCTACAATTTCCCATGTAATTGAATGGGGAGGGAAAAAAAGGAGTTTCTAGGATATGCCACCACAATGGACAGCTACAATGATTTTTATGGTTCTCTTGTAATGGAAATATCAAGTCTGTGGGCAAGCACTGTAATTGTGGGTTAAAGACAGCAATATATTGTATTAGGTAAAGAACCAGAGTAAGTTTCTTGATCTCACATTCATACCAGTTCTTTACTGGATTAGAGCAACAGGAAGGGATGGCTTTATGTTATGTATTCCTTAAACACCAGTCTGATAAGTGATATTTGTCACTAATTCTAACAGCAGCCAGCCAAGTCTTGCAAATTCCAGTTCAAACACCTGCCCAAAACAAGCACAATGTTTGGTGATGTTTGCAGCTATCACACCAAGTGCCCCCCACTGCAACTGTAGTATAAGTAGTATACTACTGAGATTTAATCACAGAGCTGGTACAACACTGGTGGCCGAATCTTCAGCTCTTGAGAATGTGTATTGATAAGGCAGAAAGCCCAAAAGGTACCCAACTACCATCACAGAGCTGGCCTTCCTCACACTTTGCTACCTTTGATGTACAGAAACCACATCCTTGGTTTACATTCTCAGGAACACCTATAAATCCTATTTAGGCACTTAGTTTCTAAGAATTACCATGGAGTATTTAAATAGGTAACATTAAAACAATTACTTTTTAAAATAAAGTTAATTATTAGACCCATACCACATCTTAAAGAAACCAATAATGTAGACTAAAGCTGAAATAGTATTTGAATACTACCCTGCACCTCAAGGGAAAATATCTTGCAGTTCAATCTGCACACAAAGAAATCTTCTCTGATGTGGGAAAAAACTCAAACCCTTAACCCTGCATCAGAAAAAGCAGAATAAGAAATTTCTCATCCAGCTTGTTGTTAAAATAATTATACAAGATTCCTAGATACCTGGTACACTCTTCAAAAAAGTCATGCATGTACTTGAGGTAGCTCCACAGTCCGTGTAATATTTCAGTCATTATTAGGGGACAGGTTGTTCTAAAAGGCTAAGCTGAAAAATATATTCATTTCACAAAGTTGGTTTATTTTTTTCTCAGTTGCAGTGAAAGCTACTGAAAGAGACTCAGAAAGGTAAATATTCTATTAAATGTATTAGCACACGGTTCAGCTTGGTACGCCTACCATTCTTCTAATGATAAAGCTATGTATTCATCTTCACCTTAAAGATTCAGTGTGTTGTCTGTTATTTCACTGCTAGCTCTGGAATATACTGCAACACAATAATCTTTGTGGTTACAAGCAGATTTAGAAACTGCTGCCTCTCATTATGTATTTTCCATTAGAGGGAAAGACTATTTGGTTTCTTTCATTTAGTCAGATTGCTTCAGGAGCTTTGAAAGAGCCTGTGAATGTGAAAGTCTGAAGAAGGAAGGCGTTTGCTTTCAAAACAGCAAATCTGAAAGGCTAGAAAATTTAATGTAGAATTTTTCTTCTTTATGCCCATGTCTCCTGCCTGTTACTGGAAGCTCTCTTAGACATGGACTGTTTCTACTGTAGAACACCAGAGGTGTAAAAGGCGTGATATTTGCCATAGCAGGCTCTCCAACAGATTCTCCACTTGTTTTTCAAGTCTCCAAGGCAGTGAGTTCAGTGTCTCTAATAAATAGTAATTAAAGGTAGGGGTAAGGTGGTACAGAAACAAGAGACATTTTGCTTGAGAGAAAGGACAGTGCCATCATTTTTAAAGCAGGTATATTAAAATGATACCTGTTCTGGCTTTGTAGCAAGCTGCTAGCAGACTTATTTAAAAGGAACAAGTCATTTTAATTAGCTCTCTCTGGACTCATGAACATGGGGGTCCCAGGTGGAAGAGGGGGAGCAGAGAGAAATAAACGTATGTAAACGTAAATGAAGAGCAGGTTGGCCTTGTTGCAAGCTCTCTCAGCTCTGCAGGTAATCACTTTCAACAACACAAGTCCACAGTGACCTCTGTTGTTCCTTTCATACTGGAGATTAAAAGATGAAGCACTCGTACTGCGGCTGGTGAACATGCTGCGAGCTGGGAAATCAATGACTCTTTCAGACAGGTCTCTGTGCAAAAAAGGCTATCAGACATGAAATAATTAAAATTAATTCAACTGTTAAAAAAAGATGCTGCTAAAAGAAAAATGGCCTTTCCCGACAAAAACAAGGCAAATGGATTTTTTTCTACAGCTTGTATTTCCTTCATGACATCAGATGCCTCTCATATTTGAATACAGCTTAGACAATGGTCTTGGTTCTTTTCCATTTCTTCTCTGTTTATGTACTTCTTTAATGCATTAAATCTACTTCTGGCAGGAGAATTTCAAGTAGTCCCCTACCTACTCTGATGTCCGACAGTTCCTCAAGGGTAACTATCTCCATCACTGCATCACATGAAGCCTATGGGCATTGGTCTTCAGGGACGAGACTCACTCCAGAAAGGCAGCTTCACAGGGTGGTAAAGGGTTAGGACAGAACTGTCCCCAAACTACTTCTCATATATTAAGCATATACATATTTCATCAATATCTGCAACTTTTGCTGCTATTTCACCTGAAGACAGGTAGGAAAACATGCAACATTTCCTGTACTAGAGATACTGACCATCTCTCTTCAAAGACACTGCAAAGTTGGTATCCTATTTCCTCTAGGAGACAATATATATATGTGTATATATATGTGTGTGTGTGTGTATATATATATATATAGTATATTCATACCATGAATGCAGCGTGCAGGGGCTGGATACTCATCAGCACAGATGTGAAATTGCCCTCAGTCATGCCCAGCCTTCCTCGGCATCCGGGGTGAAGCAATGCTTTTCCCATAGCCGAACACCTTCTGCGTTGCTGAGGTTTAAAAGTCAACATCATCTGAACTTGGAATTGAACCAGTCTCATTTGAATGCTCCAGCCATGGTCTCTGAAAGGGGGACTTTTGAAGGCTTGTTTGCCTTCTATACTATACCAAGCTGCTAAGGAGTGATAAGCAATGAAAAGAAGCTCATGACAGCATTTATTTTTCCTCCATGTGTAACAATAACAAACTGTATATTGATCCCTTCTTTGGAAAATAGCCTCCATTTGTGACTTAGGAACAGCAGCCAGGTTAATTGCACAGTGCAGTTTGTTGTTTGACCTTCTACTTTTATCTTTCCTGGCCATTTCTACAATTCCTCCAGAGCACACAAAATGTTTGAGTAGATAATACACCATACGACTGGGTAGAGAGTAACAAACAGCAATGGACTCCTGTAAACACCAAGAATAACTGAGCAAGGTAAAAATTTACCAGCAGTCCTCAGGCTGGATCTCATGTACCCCACATGGACGGAGCACAATTTATTTGTTTAAATACAGTAACATTTGCAAAGACCATCAACTAAGCAAAGTGCCATAAATGATCCATTCTACAAATGAAAGTCATGCCAAACACAACCAGACACACCAAGGACTGTGAGTGGGTTTCCTGCTCTGCATTTCTAGAGCAGAAAAGCCATCCTCCTGTTTTATAACAAGGCCTGGAGCTCCACCAGGACAGCTCATCTAAAGCATCACAGGAGAAGGCATCAAGTGATTCAGCAGATGCTTATCAACAAAATGCATCAAGGTACCTCAATACTGAATCTTAGGACTTCAACCTGAGTATATTTACCAGTGCAGTTCTTCCCATTTGAAAACTACCCAAAAACTTCTATTTTCTTATGCATGCACTCACTATTCAGGAGTCATCAATGCATTGCTTTTTTATTCTTGCAGCTTTTGGAACTCTGGATGTGATGCTTGCTTTCTAACCCCCTCTCTGGGGCACAAACACTTCTGTGAATATAAGGAGACACCCGATAGAGATCTTCGACTGATTATGTGAGATTGTCTGGCATCAACTATTGCTCAGATTCAGTTATATAAGATTCTGAAGTATTTAGAATACCTAAAAATAAGCCCTCCTCCAGCTGGCTCCTCGCTGAGCCGTTATCATCTGGCATAACAACAACAACGGCGGGGCAGGGCCTGTTGTCAGATACAGCTTGCATGGAGGGGCAGAGGAGGGCTGAAGAAACTACCTCTAATTAACATTATTTAGCATTATTGCACATTATAGTGAACAGAACCACTCAGAAAACGTGCCAGTCCTGCATGGAGGTTTGCAGGGTGATTGGCAGAGGAGGCCATTTGGCCAAAGCTCATCTGCATGCGTGGCAGTCTTTAACTCCTCCCTTTATAGGAGACAACACTCAAAATCACCACCTGCCTGCCAGTGTTGCAACGCTTTCAGTAATTAACATTGCTGCATACAGTGCTGAAGGAACAGCAATCAAGATTCAGCAGCCTTCGAGACTGTTAAAATAATGAAAATATCCAGAAAAAAATATAATTGTTTGGCATTTCCCACCACCGTGTCCAGGTTCAACAGCCAGGCGGGTGGAGGTGACAGTCCTGCCAATGGCCCATGCAACTCCAGGTGAGTGGTTTCATCTGTCCCTTTCGCCTGTAAGACCACGACTTAGGAGGAGGCTTTTCTTTTCTTCTGTATTTTGCACAGCACCAAACACAACTGGACAGTCAAGCTCAAGAAGAACTTCTAGGAACTACCATCGTGCACACGGAAATAGTGGCAGATGGCTCATACTATTGATTTTACAGCAAATGAGCAGTTATGCGGCATCCCAAGCCAATTAATCAGTAATTCACTATAGGGGAGTCTGCCTTAGTTCCCATCATAGCTGTACAACATAACTACACTTCTAAGCCCCCAGGAGCAGTATTGGCCTCAGTATTTTTCAGAATCTAAGTTTGGTGCAAAAGCTGCAGCTGTAATGCAAACAATTGAAATATCCCCCTCATGCAGGGATCTAGAACAAGGCTTTATGCACCAGGTATCTCCTATTATCTTAAATATTTGAGCTGTGAGCAGGTCTATTCCACCACAATGAACGGCACCCTTGGTGATCATTGGGAAGCAAGGAACTGCTTGGTTACTTAAATGATGGGAACTGAACAGGTACACTCAAAGTTAGGAAAAAATGCTTGTTCCTTTTGATAGTTTTATTTATTAATGGAAGTCATCATGATCTAAGGTCATATAAATTAGCCTCAATTAATTTTTTAATTAATCAGGTGTGTTCCTGGTAATTTCTTTCTCCTATTGTACTTTTCAAGAATCTTCAAGTGATAAAAGGAATTTTAGTACAAAGAAATTGAGAGGCTTCTTTTTAATAGACAACCAAGATAGAATAGATACAGAAGTCATGAGGGTGAATCTCATCAAGCTGCTTTGGAACCATATATTAGGAGTCAATTATTATATCAAAGTCGCCACAAATCATCAAATATCCTCATTAGCCACCATTTTAGTTTCCTTTTTAATTTTCAGAAGTGATAAAGGCTAAAGCAATTGCAAGTTCTTCACTCAAACTCCAAACCATCCCGAGCAGCAATTAAACTATCTGGACACTGAAAGGGAGATGTGACTGAGGAAATCTCTTTCAAAATACTGTGTGTGCACCTGGGCCTCAATTATACAGGAAGTCTTTGAAGACAAATTAAGTATCTTCTAACTCCTTTAGAGCTTTATTGCACCTGCAGGAGATCAGGCCCATCCAGATCAAGTGTTTTGTGTTGGCACTTTGCATCAGGATGGATTTCAGCCATCGGTTTCACTTCAACAGGAGCAAAACTAACAGTGCTGAGCAACTCCAAGAAGCTATGGAGAGAAGCAATGCGTGCTCATTGCTCAGGAAGATCCAAGACAGCACATTTGGTATGGGAAGTGCTGCCGGAGTCTGGGACTCCACGCATCCCTGACCTCAGCGTTCTCCATTGCTTTTTATCAGCACTGAGGCATCCAGCCCTGCCTCCTCCAATGTGATTTGTGTATGGATCTGCTTCACCCAACTTGAACTACCCAGGAATGGAGCAAGACTTGGTGCAGACCACATCCATCCTGTGTTGGAACAGACCTTCGCATGAAGGGACCTAGAGAGCTTCCTTGAAAGGTCACAATATTGGGCAAAAATGAGATAAACAATGAGTAACCAAACACGTGAGCATAGTTCCTCAGGGTGCTACACTTCTCAAGAGCAGGCCCTATATCTGTGGTATGGCCCTCGGTGATCCCAGGACAGGGCCACAAGGCACAGGAGATGACCCTACTGCTCAGAATGACTTTTGGGGTGCGGTGGTAGGGTTCATACAGAATTGCTGTGTTTGATAACCAAAAGAAGGATGACGAGCAGTCTGTAGATCTTCTAGGTGGGGTGTGGATGGGACAAAAAAAGAAAAGAAAGGAAAAAAAGACAGAGTTGAAGAGAATAAAATTGTCTTTCTCTCTCCACCTTCTGAGAATGGCCAGAGGGAGTCTTTGGGGCTGCAACTTCTGTATACAGTGAGACTGTTTTAGATAAATCAACTTGCTACAGTACATTACACATTCTTTACTATTACTTTGATGTTTCTAAAAATACAATTGTGAAGCTGTATAATCTGATATGAAATTACAGCTTTTGTTGCCACAGGAAAAAAAAATAAATTAAAAATAAAAGAGAGAGTGATGCCAGTGCCATGTTCTAGAACACATGGTCTGTTTTGATAGCACATTGTCTTTACAAAGCCTGTCCCCGGGCAGCCTGTGCTAAAACGAATCTGGAATCAAAAGGCACGCGGTCAGGCTAACTGGGAGTAATTCCGGTGCCTTTCTTTCTATGTTTGACACAGAACATAGAGGATCCAAAGCATGCATCCAAATATATACCCTCAGAATTGAATTACAGAGAACGATTCCTGTCCACCTAGGATAATTGCAACACAGCGTTATGATGGCTGTTAGCATCGCATATGCTTACAGATTAATAGTGTTTCTTCCACGTCTGCTTTCGGTTTAATCAGGCCATCACTCATGACAATCACGCATGGCTTGTTCTACAAGATGAGAACGTATGAAAAACAACTTGCCTTTTAACACGGGCATGTGTGTGCAGTGAGCCCTTCCCAAGGCTTGGTCAGCTGGATCTGGTCTGGCACCTGATTGTTACACCACCATCAAAAACCACCTGGGAACACTTGTAGATTTTTGTGGTCCTTTCATTAAAAACCCAAAAGCATAAGCCTGTGGCTACTTTTAAGCATACGAGTGGTCACAGTGGGACTGGTTTTCTGTATAAAGTTAGACGTAGGTTAGCTCCTATACCAGAACAGAGACAGTGGCTATGTTTGATATTAACACTGAAATCCTGATCACAATGGAGCAATTCATAATGGTATTTTTAAAAACAATAATAAAAGATGTATCGTCATGTTAAAGAATTCCCAAAGAATTCTCCAAACCCTACCACATCATCAAAGCATTTACCTAAGAGCCAATCTCAACACAGACCAGGTAAGCACACACAGATCTAGCAGATCACCACGAACACCATCTGAAGTCCAGGAGATTGCATAGTGATGACTTTTTTTACCCACTTTTCATCTGACAACCATGGCAGCAACAGTTTTTATGCATTTCTAAATAAAAAGTGTTTTATGGAGCAGCAGTTTGGTTTCACAAACGCTACCTGCTCAAGTTGGTCTTAGGCTCCACACTCTGCACTGTTTGGTGCTTGTTTTTAACCATGGAAGGTTTTTTCCCCTCTTCCCCTCCTTCCCCCATTCTACAGCAATGTAATCCCTCCGAAATTAAGCATCAATGCCAAAGATACACATTTTTTAATATAATCCAGAAGCCACGATCATACCCTTGGAAACAAGCAATCCATAAAGCAAAATACACTCAGTGCCTGAATGCTAATGCAGCTATTAATCATTTTGATATCCTCGCTCTCTCCCCTGCTCATTTTCTCTTGATTTTTTGATGTCAGAACCAACTCAGTATAACACCATACTTTTAAAAAATCATCTTTCAAGCAACAACATTAAACACTTCACAGTGGAAAGCAAACAAATCAATACATATTATAGCATCCATGGTATAGCGAGCTCTATAGTTACGGTTGCAAAAACACTTATGCGCTAAGCTCTTTTTTTCCGCTCCCTCTGAAAGAAACAAAACCAACCTGAAACACAACAGAAACACTGCAGAAAACCTGCTCAGCTGAGCTGCCATGGGAAAACACTGTTACTGACACCCAGAACAGCCACCACTGTCACTGTACACACAGATTTGAAGAGAAACAGGCTCTACACAATGCACTGCATGGTCACAAAGTGAGCTGTGTGAGGCTCTCCCATCAGCCCAGCATGGGACAAAACCTACCCTTGAGAAGACCAAAACTAACTACAAAGCAAGAGAAAAACAAGCATAAACTCCATCAACAATACACATTTTAAGGACCCCACACAAGTTTTAGTTGCTTAAACTTTTTTAAGCCCTTACCTTGGGAGACACAATGGAAACCCAGCATATGCAGAGCAGGAGCCCTCCTACTGCAGTAAGCGATGAGGGATGTTCTGGCACTTTCCAGCCTTCCCTCAGCACAGGTGGGACCAATACCGAGCCCATCAGTAGCTTGGTGTGGGCAGGGCTGTGCTGCCTGCAATGCCCTGCAGCTGGGTCAGCCCTGTACAGATGCTCAGCTCACACATGGGGCTTGCTTGCACTTGGGGTACACCACTAAAGCGTGTGGCACACTTGCACATGGGCTGCATTGCTGGCACATGGGGCACACACACCATACTCGGATTTGGGGTGCACTCGTGCGTGGGGTGCCCTGCTGACACCCCGGGCGCAGTCCCGTGTGCGGTGCAGGGCTCAGCACGTGGGGAACGCTGCCTCCAGATGTGCCACCCCTGAGATGGGGACAGCACTCGGAGTTGCTAAGCGACAGTGTCCTGCCCTGGGGTACCTTCAGCCAGCGAAGATGAGAAATTCCCACGTAAGGTTTTAATACATTCGGCCTGTAGATACGTACATGGCAATTAACATTCATTTATCAGAACAATGAAATGATTCATCAGCTGGGATTGCAAATGGCATCCTGACACTGCAGGTTCATTTTGTTTTGCAGCGTGCACGGTATTTAGCCAAATCTATGATTAAAGGCCAAGTTCTAAGGTCCTAAAGAATAAACTTCAGCTCTGATGTTGCTGATAAAGGCAGGATTTTTCACAGAATTAGATTTTGTGGGGGAGTAAAAAGAAATGAGGTGTGTTGCTTTTTTCCAGTGATTACGAAATCCGGGAGCATTCTAAATTCAATGAAGATTTGTCTCTACCATCACAGTGCTGCATACAGGGCACAGCATTTTATTAGCAGAGAAGGGAAGAGGGAGAACAGGGCAAGATGAAAACTGAAATGCAGAAATCGTAAAGACAGAAAAACAGAGTGCTTTGCTATTTCAAGTTTAAGGAGATTATGCACTGTAGTATTGATCCCAGTGTACCCAGAGAATACCATGCATATTTAAGCACTATATATGGAAGCAATAAATAAAAATCATCTCGCGTAACTCAGAACTTGCTTGTAGTGACATTTATCACTTTTTTATTATCATGGCGCTCTGATTTTTCAATGAACTGTTTATATTGATTTATGGACAAGAAGAGGACAGAAACAGGAAGACTACAGGGTACTTTGCTGGGCTTTGGAGGCAGCTCATCTGCCGCAGCCGGGCACACTCATATTCAATCACATTCCTTAATTTTCCTTCCCCAGTGCTTCTCCCCGTATGATTTGCTGCCTCACCTCTTTGAGCAAGCCTGATGCTTTCTGCCATGTTTTTGATTACTTCCCTGTCTTGCTGCTGAGTCACTCTGCTACCCTTTGCCAGCCCTTTGCATCCAAAGTGCTGTATAACCAAATACCAACGTGTTACTGTTGCTGTGATTTACACTGCCTGAGTACCACAGTTACAGAGGAATCCTTGGTATCATGGTCAAAACTTGAAGCCATGTGAGTCAAAAATGGCAATATTGTTTTTGAATGGCTAAGGGTTGATGAATAAGGTAATTCCTTAACTGAAGTGGTATTGAGCTGCAGCATTAGAACAGAAAGACCAGGGTTCCCATCCCTAGGGAATCAGCATTAGTAACCAACACACTGAACCAGAACAAAGTTCCCCTGCCAGTGCAGAGGGCAAAGCCAGCTGTGTGATCACTTCCAGCCCTCCCTTCACGCGCTGTTGGTACCAGCTCACTGCACAGAGGTATTATCATATCGCGCTTTGCACCGCGGTGGTGCGAAAGCTGCTTCCACATGAGTTTGCACTCTGTCAGTCAGAGTATGTTGCATTGGCAAGATTTATTCTCAAAGAAGACTTTTAATGGAAAAATGATAAAGTTCACAACAGTTATTATTTGCATGAGATCGTTGAACTAACCCGCATGACATTTGCTCTGTCAACCATCAGTTTGTAGATGAACAGCAACTAACAGTCAAGGACTTCGTCCTTCAGTCTCAGCCTTGCTAAGAATAATTCTCCTGGTAATTAAACACTAATGTTCTTTCATGAGTACGTTATAATGAAATAAATGGCTTCAAGGGAACAGTAAAATACAGGCAGCATCTGAAGCATTTTAACACCACAGAGCATTTGGCTGCTGCAAGATTCACTTGAAGAGGAGAAAGGTAATAACATCTCAGAAACAATTTAGAAAACAATCTTCTGCACTTTCAGTGTTTCTAATAACAAACTGGGACACTCCAAAGTGTGATTTCACTCATTCTCAATCACTCAGTGCCACTTGGAATGGAAACACAAATACGATACAACTCTGCAAACCGCTGCACTGCTCCTCCAGCCCCCAAAGCTAACCACGCTTTGGATTAAAGTGCTTCTTTCCTGCATGGAAACACTTGATTCTTCAGCCCCTATGAGATTAAATTTAATTCATGCGGTGCTCACTGCTTAAAACTATAAGGAGTTGTTCACAAAACTCGAGATATTTCTCCACGAAGGTGGTTTGCAGATGCAGAGGCCTGAGCTGACTCTGGAGTGGGCATTGGGAACCCCAGAGCTGTGGGAGAGCCAGAAAGGCTCCGTGCAAGGGGCGAGCCCCTCACAGCATCTCTTAGGACACAGCTCCCCTAAAATTCAATTCAAATGCCGTACAAAAGCCAGGCTCCGCTCACAGCAACATTTATTTGTCTTCTAAAGCAGAATAAATGAAAAGTTCCTTGTAGCTTCCCTATGCTTAAAGTGCGCTATAGAAATGTTTATAAAGGACTGAGAAAGTGTATTGCAGGTAAGTTTCCAATGAAATGAAATTGTGCATGTACGCATCTAATTTAAGATATTATCATGCCATGTGAAAGCACATTAGATGTACGCAGCAAGCAGAGCAGTTAAAAAAATGTAACAGTCTATTCTCTTGCTGCAGGGCAGTAGTAAGGGATTTGTCTTCCTATCTCGGCTACTTTAGCATTTCAATGCTGGTGGAAAATACATATTTCTGTCATGCTGCTTTCTTAGAGTAGCTGGGTAGAGCTTTCTCTGCTTGAAAATTGTTAGCTGCTACAAAGAGTTGATACTATGCATGTTTTAAAAGAATAAAACATATTCATTTTTATCCTGCAATTTCCAAGCAGTGATAAACATTCTTGCTAAAGTATGGTATAGCAATGTGAATATAAACTGCTCATGTTAAGACTATCTGGCATCCTGTTCAGAAAAGCTATTGTGGCTGTTGCTAGGAATATAAAAGTATACAGAGATCATGTTGAGTCATGTGGAACGAGAAGAAGAAATCTTTCTGCCACTGCTCTTTGAGAGGGGTGCAATTGCCGGTACGTTGGCCTCTATCCAAGACAGATGGATTATCACTCCAGCAAATTTCAGTCAACCCTCCTCGTATTTGCATAATGTAAGCTGCTAACATTTAACCAATTAAAAGAATTGGTGCTTGTAGCTTTAAAGAACTTGCAGGTTAATTATGACTCTGTGGGTATGGTGGAAGTGATAAAATAAAGCACTCTGGTAGGTAAGGAACTTGCTCGCTGGTTCACACTACACGGAGCGCACTACTTTGTTGAAGGATTCTTTTTCTGCTTGAGGAAGAATAATATGAGTCCAAGTTCCATTTCTTTTCAATACACAGATCCCCTTCCCTAATAGCAGTGGAAGCCTTGCAGGATGAGATTGATTTTTTTCAAGTTATGAAGATACTGTTTTGGTTTTATACCAAGAAGCTAAATACAGGGTTTCCGTATGCTAAATTTCAACCCTTTATGTGAACTCTTGCATGTGCTTACAGCCCAGACATACATAGGTCCTTTGCAAGAGTCTTCAAAACCTTGCAGAACAGAAATTCTGATTTAACCAGTATCAGCACATCGTATTGAACCCTTATTTCTAGAAAGGGAATGCCCCATGGAAACGCCAGTGAACACTTTTTGCCATGAAAAATGGTATTTTTCTGCAATGGCAATTTTCTGAAAATAATTGGTTGAAAGGATGGCATTCCCTGAAATCCAGGGAATGGTAGGAGACACAGCACCACTGAGTGTGGTGGTCAAGCAGCACACACAAATCTAGCTCCCTTTCCCAATGGCAAAGCTGCATTTTGGTTGAAGAACTGTAACTCAGTATAGAATAAACTGAGAAAGTATCAAGATTTTTTGTGTTATTATCTTGGTTTCCTTTCTTGTTGTGACTCATTTCATTTTGAAGATGCTTTTTCTTTCTAGGGTAAGAAAATAGACATTAAAACCGTGTTTGAGAAGCGAGTGGGTTCTGGCACACGGTGTTCAAATATAATGAAAAAATACAGCAGACAACTAAACTGTAACACGCAGAAGCTTCAGTGGATTCTTCTGTTTACACTGAACGAGGGCTATGCCAAAAGTTTGCAAAAATTAACAAGTAGTTTTTATTGCTGTAGCAAGGTCTGCAATCATCATCCACTAGAATTGAAAGCAGCTCTTGCTGTGCTGGGTGCTGCACAAAGGCCAAGTAAATACTCAGTACTGATAAAAGCAACCAACCAAAGAAATCGCATGGGGTGGCAGCTTTATGATTTATCAGCTGATTTATCCAAGGATATCCAGCAAGTCTTCAACTGGAGCAAGCATTTAAATTCAGAACTCTGCTAAATTTTAACATTAAATTTTAAATGTTTAAATTCTCGGTCCTCCTGTCACCACAACCTCCTGTCACAAGCCACAACACTTTACCCATCCATTACTTTGTTTCGTTCTGCACAACTTTATTACTTTAAACTACAAGATTATTTTTTAATCATAGAAGCTATGTAAAAACATTTAGAGGACATTTAGTTTTCTACGTAAAAAATAAGTATTAGCTAACATTAAAGCTCGATCTTTTGATTTCTCTACACAAGATCAAATTTAAGACTGCGTGGTAGTCAAAATAAATAAAATGAATCCTTTTTCTATGAAATCCAACTCTGTGTTTACTTTCTTTTTTCTCCTTTTCCATTTTCTTCTGTTTTATATAAATAGCCTCCTAATAAGTAATATCAGTTAACAGTAATTACTTCAAGTATATTTTGTTTAGCAGAACAGCAAAAATCATCCTTGATTTCTTGACACGTTCTGTAATGCACATCCTATGGATGGCTCCATAACTCTTTCTAATGCCTAATAAAATACGCTACTGAATAGCACGCTCTTTACATATTAAACTGAGATTTCTGTTGCACAAGCACTGGTGTGTGATTTGAAAACAATAAAACCAGTATAGAGTTATGAATTGTAATAAGGTTTCTGCATTTCTGATTCATAAAAACACATTTTTATGCTCTCTCCTTAGCCAGCATTTGAACTTTTCATCCAGCCTGTGCCAAACGAATGCAATCAAAACACATTGTCTTTATTTACTGGTGCATAAGAAGACATCTCACTGTTTCTAAATTTGGCCCCATGTATCTGTTGAGAAAGTTGGTTTTCCTCCTTCTTCTTGTTCTTTTGTTTTGCTCTCCAAGTCAAGGTTCACACATTTGAATTTCCTCCTCTAAACGCCTTTGAATTGCCTGCTGCTTCCCTGTGTACTGTGTTGGTATTCCAAATAAATACCTTTGGATTTTATATGTAGTTGTGTTTTGTTTGGTATTCCCACTCCTCTCCCTCTCTTTGCAGTTTCTTAGAAGAGATGCTTACATATGGAACAGCCTATTTAGAAATAAACCCAGCAACCACGCTCTTTAAAACACCCTCTATTATTTTCCATGACTTCAACATTCCTTAAATCCCTACTAACACAAACTACCTATATACAAATAACTTTGTTTTTCCCCTAAAGAATGTAATTTGTATGAGGACTAGAACAGTAGTAACTTCAGCAAGGTACTGCGCAGTCGGAAGGGATTCAATCGACATCATCTAATGGCGTGTTAAAAAGTAAAATTATTAGCATTTATTGTCACCACTCGGCATTGTTAATCCAGATTAACAGTCAATAGGCTCCACACACGGAGAAAGAATAATAAAGAGGCCACTGCTGCTGAATGGCTTGCGATATGAAAAGGAATTAGCTCACAATGCCGTTATCACCACTGCAGCTACTTAGCGGGCTCGGTAATTACAGCCGAGATTGATAGCACTTGGTAGCGAACCCATTGCTTTATTGGCATGCGTCTGATAAATACACACTAATCCATTAAACCAATGTCACAATTGATTCTTGGGTAGAGCGCAGAAGGAAATCCAGGTACTAATCGCCACTAACTATTATAAAGAAAGCACAATGGCCTGTTAATGAATTCCATTCTGATGGGATAAATTTAGCTAATGCCACCAAGTTTATTATATGCAGAATAATAGTCCTGAATATCGTACTGTGGAAAGGAACCAATCCAGTAAAATGTGGAAAAGTCTCCGCTGATTTCTCTGCGCTGGATTCCTAACCATCACAGTTCAACAGCTATTTTCAGTCTGAATTACTTTGATGTGAACGGGAGAAAAAAAGACGGAACAAAAGTGCTATTTCCTGAAAGTCTTGACTGCAGTGGGTGTCTCTGCCTCAGTCTACGCTGAACTGAAACACCCAGACATTTCAGCACAGCCTTTCAGAACTTAAAGGTGCATTACACAAATGTTAAAGACAAATAGTTACAAAGATAAGCGCAGAGGTTTGATGGAGTAAGGCGCTCTAGTATGACAGCTTAATATTCTATCAGCAAGTCTAAAAGAGCCAAACTTCTCTTTGCAAGACAAGAAATTATGGATTTCATAATAAATAACTTGCCTGATGGCTTCTGTAGTTCATATGTATGAATACCACTGTCTTTTAGGTCTTATCCCATGTGATGATTGGCATAGGAATGATTTTTATTACTTTGCAGTTGTATTTTGCTTGCAGGAAAGATTAAATTTATATTTCACCAATAAACCAAAATCTTTTCTATTTTGGATTAATACAAGCCAATTTATTTTAATACAGTTTCTCAGTTCAGACAAACTGAAAAACGCACTGTTCATTTAGCTCCATTTGAATGTACTTCCCTATAGCTTTGAAATGAACCTTGAAAGTACAGCTTGTAAAAATTCAGATTTTCCTTCCTACATTATGTGTGGCCATGTAACGAGACTACTTGAACATATGTTGTAAAGTGCCGAAGGTTTTATATGAATGGAAATCCCAGGTTACACTTCCCCTTCCGAATCTAAATCAGTGACTGCTGACCTCTATTTGAGCTGAAAATTGCATTCTCCAAAATGAAGACTTGGTGCGACTTGGACCCTTGTCTCCCAGAGAGACTCCAGCAACTGCTCTGTGGCTGGAGGTCCCCGAGGCCACGAGCAAAACCTGCAGCAGATCCCACAGGCACCACAGCAAAATGTTCTGCTGCAGGGAAATGATGGAGCTGATGTTCTCCACTGCAAAGACAAGACCTGGCAGCTCAGCAAGGCTCAGACGGCCAAGAGACCATGTGAACTCCTACCCTACAGAGGGCTAACGTGCTAGCTTACGTCTCAAGGTAAATAACGAGGGCTAATACGTTTTATTTTATGTTGGCAACAGGCTAAGCCCATGCACACATTCAGTGAATTACTATGGCCCAGCACAGTAAGAGTCGCCAGCTTGAAGACCAAAGCAACTTCCCCAGCGCCCAAAGAGGTCCATGGCACAGCCAGAAATACAAAGTTTTCTGTGGCCTCATCCATCCTGTGATCATCTCTGGGACAGTTTTTCATCTGCTTCAATTTAAACAGCAAGGTAATTAAAATTAACTGTAGTTATTTTGAAGAGGAATTAGTAAACAAAGAAGGAGATCCTTAACACTAGAGAAATAGGTCTGATATTATTTTTGGGGTAGCTATTTCAAGGCAAGACAGAAGGTAGGTTAAGCTTTTTAGCTGAAAACATAAAATCGCTTTAGAGTTTCCAAGCACTGTCCACGAGCCCAAGTCCACATTAAACACCACAGAGGTAACAACATCGGATGATCCATGCAAATTCAAGCGGACAAATAAAAGTTAATGCATTAATCAGTAATGACAACGTTATCACCTGTACTTTACCTGGTGTGTGCACCCCTGCCTCTGAGTTTCACAAAGTCCTGGTGATTATAAGGTGTGTGGGGTTTTTTGATGGTTTTAAAAACAATGGATCATATTTTTTTCATATAACATCTAAAAGGGTTTGATAAAATAAGGCACCACCGTGCTGATTTATGTACCAGGGACCTGAGACGAGGAAATAACAAAATGAGCTGCCTGAGATGATGCAGCACATCAGCAGAAGAGTGGAAACTAAATCCAGATCACCCGATTGACTGTCCAGCCCTGCCCATGGTAGGAACACCCTGCTCATACACCAGCACCTCACCTTTTCTACCATTACAAGGATTAGAAGTGAGCATAACTCAGTGGAAAGCTGGGCCCTTAAATCTCTCTGTCAGACAGAAAAAGAATTGTTCATATTTCCATTTTTTGCCAAGCTGCTTTGTAATTTCTGTCTTTTCGTGTTTACCAAGAGCTGTCAGTCTCAAGCCATTCTTTGTGATCACAAAGATGTAGGTTTTCAAATATTTGGGGAAGCTTCAAAGATGTTGCATCTCCTTTTCAGTAGTATGAAAGCAAAAGGAGCCTTTGGCATGTGACTGGAAGTTAATTATTAAATAAAAAAGGAGAGGCTTTCCAACTGTAATGGTTTTGCCTTCAGGACGTTAACTCCTTTTCCTGCTCAAGGGACATGGTGACACATTTTTTGTTGCTTTTTCCAGCCTCAGTATTAATTATTTTTCTCAGTTACAGGCATATTTTTCTGAGCATGCAGCTGTAAAATAGCCAATAAAAATCAATATTAAAAACCTCAGTTGTTACAGTTCTCATACCTCTGGCCAAAGAAATGTAGAGCTGGAAAAGTCTAAGGAAAAACAATGAAAATACTGAAAAAAACCCTCAAAACCACAAGATTTCTGCAGGAAAATATTGAATTGTTTTATTTGGCTTTGTTTTATTTTAAAAGGAAATGAATGAGTCTCATAAAGTGTACCGAGAGTTTCTCTTCATCTTTTCCAAGAAAGGGAAAACTGATGGAATTGGAGTAAACACATTTAAAACGTCTGCCAGTGACCCACACAATTCACTGCCACGCAGCTCTTAGGACCAACAACTTAAAATTGCTCAATGGGCAATAATCAGTAGAGCTCCTTGCCATAGGATAGTAATATTGGCACAACGCAAAATGATTCAAACTGGGTTGGTGCTTTGAATAAAAGCAGAGATGTCTAAATTCACGCTGACAGACGGCTACAGGAACGCAGGCTGTTAACCAGGCATCGAGGTGCTGCGAGGCAGCCAGACCCCAGGGGTCTGAGCCCTGACCTATAACTGGAGCTCAGCCTTACACAGGTACCTGACACGGGGCTGTTCCTGGGGATGCAGAGGATTCTGAAGGCTGGAAAATAAACCATGAACTCTTACAACGCAAACATACCATACCTCAGAGCCTTTGAAAAAAATAAAGGAAGTCTCTCTGTTCTAAGTGGTGAGGGAAGCACTAGTTCTGTTGTGACCCTTGAAGACAGCAAGAAGTAGTATTAATTATTTAGTCAGTAAATACTTGAACTGATGAGAAGGGAGAGGCTGATGAAGTTACTGTATGAGAAGCAATCGGAATTACAAGGAGAAAGCAAAAAAGCTTCCTTACAACATTATTTATTATTATTATTATTATTTATTATTTTATTGCAAAAAATCTTACAATTATTCTGAGAGCCAAGTACAAAAGTCCATGAAATAAAGAAATATAGATTCCTTAGGAAAACCTGAAGTTTGTGACGGTAAAATAAATATCAATACTAGTTTTGCAAGTACAGATTTTAAACCATCTCTTCAAGCCCAATGATACACATTGCTGTCAGGACCTGCAATTTTAAATGAAAAGGTATCACTTTGCTGCTCAGATCATGTAAAATACATTAACATAATTAAATAGAAGATACTTATCCTGGGATTTTTTTCGCTCTCATTGAGGTTCCAATTTGCATCTCCACTACACTGATGTAGATTGGGAAAAGTTTAACTGAACTCAATAAAGTTTATCACTTTAATGTTCATATAAGCAAGAAAGAAACAGGCTGTATCTTGTAATCATATAAATAAAAACTGCATAAATTATTTACATGACCTGAAAATTAGCTAGCAGCTACAGATAGGAAAGCGAAGATAGAAAGGTTTACGGTTACACTGTGTGGGATCCAAACTGTGTGATATTGTGGAAAACACACCTGCAAGTACTTGGAAGACCTAAGAAATCTGCAAAGCGGTATCTCACAGACCATTTCAGCCTGGAGCTGGACGTTAAGCAGTGCTGATTTAAGAACAAGGCAGGGAATAGGTGACGCCAGCGGGCGCCTGTGTGCGAACAGGGGCCGGGACTCCCTGGAAAATAAATGGAAGTCCTCTGCAGTGGCTATTTGTCACGAGGGCCCAGGGGCTCACAGCTCCCCACTGCCGTTTGTCCAGCATAGCTTGATTTGTTAACCTCGGAGTGGTCTTTTCTTCCCTGTTGTACAGGAGGTAATTACAGGTTTCACTCCACAAGAGGTTGCCTGGGTACTTCCTGGAGCTTGAAGCAATGGTGCAGACATGAATTTACAGACAGATGCCTGCAGTTGTGATGGCTACTTTAATTTGCTTCCTTCACAGGTCACAGCTTTGGGTGCTTTATTATCCAGACTCTGCTACTCCTACATCTTGGTTTCATGTACACGTGATGTTCCTCACGCTATGCAATTCGATTTGCTTGCTTTCACACCATGGGTGTGGCTTTGATGAACAGCTCTGTACCAAAGACTGGAATCAAGCCCTAACATTTGGTACTAAGAATAAAATGCATGATATCACATCTTCTTATTGAAAGGATGTGTACATTAGCATTTGCTATAACTAGTATATAGTGGCTTAATGCAACTAACTGGCATTTTGACAAAACACGTACTGTGGCTTCAAACAGAAGTGCAATACAGCCAATACACGCTGTACAAAAATATTGTATATAGAAACAAGAAGAAATCACCACTCATTCTACTCTCCTTCTCCAAAACCCTGCTAACAGAGCACTGTAAAGCCCAGAAAAGGCTGGGAACTGTGATATGAACTTTCCACAGCAAACTGCCCGGGGCAGACACCAAGCACACAGACTTTGCAATATCCAGTCCTTTCGAGTACTGCACAACCAGAATTAAGGACAGTTGAAAAATCTTTTGCACTAAGTGAACTGCAGATACCATCATTCTGAGAGGAAGAAGAAGGAAGAGAGAGGAAGGAGAGGAATGGAGAGCTATCACTTAAAATGTTCTATATTTTCTGATTAAATGCAGAAAAACAAGGAACAATAAACCCTCCAACTTTATTTACTTTCTAATAGCCAAGCTTCACTTGCAGTCCTGGTTTAGTCTTTTGGCGCAGCCTTTAAAATTTTTTCCCATGTTTATTTTAGGATTTTGTTGTTACTTCCTCCCTATCCATCTTCCACTGACTTCTCCTCCCTAGTAAGTTTTCAAGAAGTTGTTTGTATAAGTGAGTTTACAGCTCACATACAGCTGTTCTGGGATGTTTGAGACATCAGATGGTGTTTTGTAGGCATCAGGAGGACTGACACATTGGGGTCTCTGTTTTCCATTATCACCTTTTAATTCAAATGCAGGCATTTATTAACACCATTGTGCAACAAAGGAGAGATTTTGTCTTGTTAATACAAGTGAACAAGTGCTCGGTGACTGGCAGAATCCTAGCAGGATGACTGTATAATAATAGTGTGAGCTCAACAGTGAAGTGTGGAAAGCTGGAGAAGTAGAACAATTCTGGTATGTTTGGCTTGCATAGGATTTCAGCAAGTGTAGACAAGGAGGTCGTTATTGTTCCTACACCCAGCCACTATCTGATGCAGCACACAGACCCCTGCACCTCACGATCAGCCTGAATCCACCCCTGTGCAGTACCTGGAGCCTGTCTCTAGAGGATGAATTTAGACCCTCCCAGACACCTAAGTTTAGATAACCTGCTGCCAGTCTTTTCATGATGCAAAACACTTGCAGGATAATTAAAAAGAGAAAGAAAATGAAGTATTTTTTAAGTTTTATAACGCGTAAACACATCGGTCCAGAACTCCAGACCAAGTTAGCTGCCACAAACATGCCAACGTCTTAGTGCAGAACAGCATGCTGAGCAAATGTTAACTTCAGCTGGAGTTCAGCTCTGTGGAAAAAACCCCTCTCACAACCCTAGGAAGACAAGCTTCATCCCAACTTACAACAGAAATGTAAAGCAGCCAAGAATAATCATGTTTCACACCAGAGGCAAGCAGAGCAGAAGTCTCTCAGCTGGTGTCAGGGTGTCCTGGGTAGACTCAAATGCAGAGAGGCGGTGAGAGGTGGCCAAAATCTCCGTCTACTGCTCCGATCACGAGTGCATAAACTTGTTTTTCCGCATTTATGCTTCTTTATGAGAGTGGCTATTGTAAATCAGCATAGCTCCAGTGACACTGACAGAACCAAGCCCATGTTTTTGGCTAAAGGCAATCTAGTCCAAGACTATAGATTGAGAAATGGGCGCTTCACCAGAAAAATTGGCTTGCCGTATTTCATTGCTCAGTGTCACTGCCACGTAGGAGCTGGCAGCCATGGGGCTGTTTCTCCTTCTTGCTTTCAAAGGTGTCTTAACAAAGCTTCCTTTGAAACGGTGTCTGCTCCTTTCTGTACGGGTGCCCACCACTCCTAAGAGCAGGACACTGTGGAACTGGAGCAGCCTGGCAGAGAGAGCACAGAGAAAACAGAACCATTTCTGTAAGAGGATATGGGAATGAAAGAATTAAAAGGAAAAGGTCAGCGTTTGTCCACCAGTACGAAGTTCAGGGTAAACGTCATCCATAGGCGAGCACCTTACATTTGACCTTCTAGTGCTGCTGCCTTCATGGCATAATCTGAGAGGCTTTGAGAAATACTTGACTGTTTCTTCAATGGCTTTTTCTCCACCTGTGTCATGGAAATAGTTATCATTGGATAATCTGTACAATGTTCGGTTAAAAACATTGACATTTCCTTGTTTTTCTGGTAATTGGAAGCAATTTTTTCCTCTGCACAATCTGAGCTATGTCTTGTGGAAGCTCAGGGCTCCTTTTAATCAGCAATCCAGACCGTGAAAATCATCTTGTGGTTATTCTGTGGCTTTGAAATGATTCGGCATTGGTGACTAAGAAAAGATACAGAAAACCCTCATTTGATCTTTCACTCTAAAATACAAAAGACGTTTTCTCTCCATGGTTGGTCTGCTACCTGCAGCTTAGCTATGAACTCACATAGGTTCAAGTATTGAAATGTTAGGGTGCAAGAATGACCATATGTTTCCAAGCTGGGGAAAGCCTAAATCTTTCTTGTTTTAAATATGGGGTTTTCTTGCACAAAACCAGTTCTGCCAAATGACCTTTTTTGAAGTTCACAGAGGAAGATCGATTTTCTGCCCTCAGATGTATGGTTATAAGGCCATCGGTAAATCCAGTGATTTTTCTTTATTTTTTTTAGGAAGTCTGATCAACCCTTTCTTTCACAAAGAAAATAATCTTCACCTATGTTTTTTACTAACTATGTTTTGCTTTTGACAAATATAGGAGTATTCTTCACTGTCATAGATAACTTTGGACTTTAGTGGCTACTTATGTGACTACAGTTGCTCATTCAACTTATTTCAGTTAAATTTTTGTTGTTGTCATTGAAAAGACAAATATTTGCAGCTGATTGACAGGGGAAATTGCAAATGTTTATTATTACTGTTATTGTGCCCTTCCCAATTATGTTCACAAACTCAATAGTTTTATTGACAGAGCTGTACTTTTTTTGCTTTGCTTTTCGATATAGCAGCATGATTTTAGTACAAGACTACATGTCAGGTTAAGACCTTCCATAAACTCCAGCTAATAATTTGACATGTTTGGGCAAAAATACTTGACCATTAGGATTCTTGTCATCGCTGTCATTCATTCGGGCTGGCAACAAACTTCAAAAGCCAAGGGGGTTTGGTTTTATTTTGAGGTTAATTGCAGACTTCCCACAGAGGTCTCAGCACTCTCTTTATCACTCAACCTGTGATGATTTGGCCACGCAGAAGATTTGTTTCAAAGGTTCTGAAGCTGACACAAAGGTGAACACTAAAGAATTAGCAAGGCATAAAATGGAGTCTCTAGAGTTGTTTAGTTTAATGCCCATCATCCAGGCTTGATACCTTTTAAGACAGGTTGCTAATTACGGTGCCATTTAGAGCAGAGCTGTGCACCAGAGATTTTTACAGGCATCTAGGGCCATGTCTAGTGAAATGTGTGTGATACAAGAGTCTCAGCAGCTTCTAAAAGAGCTACCCACCCTGTTTGTGATGCTCCTAGAGCGCTCTCCAATGTAACATGCCACGTGCACCCTACCACCCATCTCACACTGTTGTTATTGGCTTCTGAACTAAACACAGCTCATATTCAGCCACACTTTCAGATGGCAGGGAAAACTTACTGGTGCAAGTAAATTGACTGGTGCCCCTGAACATTTTCATGTCAGCATAATACGAGATTATATTATATTATTCAGCCTCATAATACGAGATTAATTGTTCTTTTTAACTACTGCTGTACTCACACCTTCAAGTCAACTCTTACATTGATAAACTTTTACTGCCTTTATAGTTTTCACTGATTTGAGCAACCCAAAATATAAATAGTCCAGCTGAAATCAGCAGACCTGCTCCTGGTATTGCTACTCAATAGGTGAATCTGTGGAGTTGGCTGTTTATTTGTATAAAGCCCTTGCTGCTTTGAAATCTCATGTAAACCCATGACAGAAAGCATGCGAAAATGAAGGGCTACAGTGGAGCACAGAAACTGTGTGGGCTGCAATAGGATTAGGGCAATTTCAAACCTGTGGCAAGAGCATGAGATCCAAGATCAATGATACTTTCTAGCTTGCTTGGGATGGATATTAAGGCAACATTCACTTTGCCATGTCTAAACCAGCCAGAACCTTGGTTTCACATTCAACAACTGAAGGTAGTTCAGATGCAGCTCAAATCCCTTGCACCCTTTTAACTCCACAACACTTCCTTTCATATTCTCTTTCTACCACCGCTGTCCTCATCCTTCCAGTTTTTCCTGCCTTTATTCTTTTCCCATCCAGAGAGCCTCTGTGTAATCTGTAGCCAAAACCCCCTGCAGAACTGATAACGTCTGTGTGCTGGCAGTACTACCCGAAAGGCCATGGCTTGAGAGGTAACTGGAAGTTTTCAGAAGATATTTCAACCACGGACTACAACCATTTTCCTACACAAGGTCTGTAAGTCTCTCAGCCCCCACATTAACCATGATGACCTATATTATTTTTGACACAATTTTTAATATTTCCGTTTCTAACCCCAAGGTAAAGGATTTTCTCCCTCCTTTTTCTGTAACTTGGGTAGCTTATATGGTTACCTACCCTAGCTCATCGGGACTTGAGCTCTTTGTTCCCCCTGTTAGCCTGCTCTGGATAAATTCATGGAGGCTGTGAAAGAGTTAGACTTTATAATTAATTAACCATCACTAACAATTACTAAAGGTAGAGAAACAATGTCTTTACTATAAAGTGGAGTCGGTATTGTTTTGTACAGTTTGATAGAGACTGAGCAGAGATAAGGTACAGTTTATGGGAGAAAAGAGGATCTAACAGAGCAATGTAAGGTCTCTCATGTCAGGTTAAGAGGTACTTGACCAGAGGAGGTCAGCAAAACTTTCACAGTTTTGGATAAACTGCAGCTTTCTCAGCTGGTGATACCTGAAAACTCAGAGTTCAACCTTACCCCTTACATCTAACAATTTTACATCTGTATAACACCAAGAAGACTAAGTAATATTATGAAAGAGAGCTCACAAAGGTGACAGGAGGATCTCTGTGTTGGTCGGTTGTTGATTGTTAAAACATTCGCAGCTCTTAACCAAAATGTTTCATTTCAAAAAAGTCTCTTATAAGGTCAGTCATCCTCGAAGCAACTTTGTGACTTGAAAATGGATATGAAAGGGTAAGCTGGAAAGACCAAGAGAAAGTACAGTTTTCCAACACCTCCACTTGCAAAAAGAGAGAAAAAAATATCTCAGATAGCTCTGAGCCTGTTTTTTTTTCCCCTTTTCTTTTTGTATGAGCTTCCACATCCCTAAATATATGCCACTAGTTTGTCAAAGTATCTCTAAGAAAAAGACCCGTCATCATCTTTATTCCATTGCATAAAAAGCTGTGTTCTGAAAAAGAAAACCTGTTTCAAAACAGGCAGAGAACAGTGTTTGTATGCATTTGCTCTTCACTCATTATCTGAAAATAAGTCTAGAAAAGAAAAAAAGAGGAATATGAAAAGGCGCAATTTTTTCTGTAAGACATTTTCCCGTCTTTTGAAACAATTTGTGTAGCCTTGAGGGAAGCAAATAAGTGCTGAAGAGAGATTATTATGGTACTTTAGCATAGCATTTTGTTTTTGAGTTGTGCCAGAAACGTCTCACTTACACACACGCTGAGTGATCAGTACCTGAAGTCCTTCCTATTCTGATCAATTTTGCATGTGGCAATTTATTATTTTTAAAAAAAAGATGGAGGGTTTAGGAAAGATTGCATAGGACTGTGCAAAATTAGCGCTTTTCTCTTCAGAAAAGATGTTTGTGGAACAATCTGAAAGAGGCAACATTACTATCAGGTATTACTGTAATACTAGTAATGATCTTGCAGTACTAATAAATTGGCCAAGGCTGACGTCAATCTCTAGTAGAGCACTGTTAATTTAAACAGAGAGTGAACTCAAAAATTCAGTTTTCCTTTGCAGATGTAATGCAAACCTTCCAGCCAACGCGTTGCAAATCTGAAACCGCAACATCAAAACGTCGTTTCAAACCACGTGATTCTGAGCATGGACAAGGCAGGCAGAGGGTTCAGTGCTGAAGGATGGAAGGAAGGTTGCTCAGTTCTGAAGTCTGAAAACTCTGATTGCCATTCCCCAAGAAGGTCACAGGCTAAGCAAAAATCTCTGTCAAAATGTACCTGTTGGAGTCATGCTAGCACACCTGGTAAGGGGGAAAGCAGAGCATACTGGTACTGATATTATTGTGTGTTCTGTTCCAGGAATGGAAACAACTGACAATTCTTCTGTATCTTATCTGCATCCTAATTTTTGGATGCAAAGCTGCAGTACTACAATATGCTATGACAGTGCTTAAAATAATTCTGATCTTGAAGAAAGACTTAAACATTTATTCAGTTTTCAGGATCCATCTGGAACTCTGCTTGAACTCAGGCACTTGCACAGGTACCTCTGCTCCAACGTAACGCACAGGATGAACGCTGCAGATCACCTCAGAAGCTGCACAGGCATTTATTTCCCTTGAAATGAATGATTCTTATTCTCTCCTTTACTCTGAAAACGATCTTTGCTATTTCCCTGCCATTCTTTCTTGATCTGAATGCTGGATATGAACTAATTACCTTTAATTTAGCTGCATCAAGCTGTTTGTCAGGGAAACATCAACAACTTTGTACAGGTCAAATGGGCAACTAACAGCAGCTCTGAGGCCAGAATGCCATTTAAAAGCCCTATTCAATTAGCACTCACTTTCTATGTCTTAGGTCATGAAGCATCTGCAAAGTGCTCTGTTCCCATACAGGCTATTACCATTCTATACAAAGTATGCTTTATTGCTGTCAACAGAACTACATTTGAAGCAGGATCTAAGCTCACTTAGCACCCAAGAGCCTTCAAATATGTCTCCCATAACTCCCAGCTAAAGATAATTTGCTTTCTTGTGGCTTTTTTTGTTAGTTTTTGATGGGGTTTTTTTGTTTGGAATTTTTGGTGGGGTTTTTTTTTGCTTTAGTAATATGAGCAGAACAATGTCAGCCATGCAATCCCCCCGTGACGTGAATGGTATGTACACAGTGACAGTTATGGACGTGATTTTGCCATTATGACACTATTTGTATTGCAGCTGCCAGCTCCTATCAGAACCCCATGGCACTTCCAAATGGACAGTTGTTGCATCCTACTCAAAATTTGACAAAGGGCAGAGTATTTATAGAAAGCATTCTAAACCCTTGACTTCTAATACCTGAGTAACTACTGTACAAGATGATGTATTAAACTTGGAGCCAGAACAACAGTTTGGAAGCCAAACAAACTGCTTCAGTGTTACAGGAATG
>NW_010203634.1:65798-72241 GCF_000695765.1 Mesitornis unicolor
CTGGAAATAGAAATGAAGTTGAATCTGCCCATATGGATGGGCATGCTATGGAGCTGTACAGTATTAGGACACCAAAGGCTGATTCTGAGCTTATGTAGCAGTTAATTTGTTACTGGGCTAATTGAATAATGCATGAGATCTTCCACCGTAGACTACTGGACTTCATTTATGATTGCCAGCCCAAGTCCCACAGGACCCAGGTCCTCCCCCAGTACCTACATTCAGGCGTCCTGAATGTCATCTTGCGTGCGTATTCTGAAGTGCAGAATGGTGATTGCACATTACTGAAATGTTGCTGAGGTTTGGCAATTATTTAACTGTGCTTTCCATATTTTCCCCTGAATTTTTTATCATCCCAATCAATTCAGACTGAGACGTAATGTTCAGATCTTAATAAGGCTGTAAGCAAGCGTTTATTTCATTTATAATTTTATATTAATTACAGAGCAGCTAATGCATTTTAAGAGTCAGCTATTAATTCATTTACAGTGGCTGTCTTTTTAATTGCCTATTAAGTACCTGTACTCGTTTGAGAGATGTACATGGAATTGTTGCCAAAAACGTCTTGTGAAACTGTACCATATTCTTCTTCTGCCTGAGTTCTCTATTGTTTCATGCCATATTTATCATGGTTACTTTCCTTTCACACAGTTAGCCTTTTTGCAGCTTACATCTAAAAGTACTTCAAACAATTACCCTATCTAATTATCTTGCTCTGCTTCTCTGACTTTCTATTACTATTAAAAAAACTCAAAAAACCCAAACCAAAACCAACAGATTTTGGTGAGATGTTGGCCAGGCATTAATTAATTACAATGTATAAATGCAATCTATAAGATTGCATAAGAGCATACATTAAAATTAAGACCTGTCCCTGCAGCCGTATCTTTTCCTGCTTAAGCCAGGAGAGAGATTCCCCTGCTATCCATTTATCATTGCTGAGTGTTGTAGAGATCTGAAAGACAAAAGTTTGACTTCACAGAATCAACTGAGCATCAAGCAAGAGGGGACAAGACCAGATGACAAGGAGCAAGAAAACTGAGAGCAGCAAATGAACACGAAGAACAGAAAACATAGGGATTTGGTCAAAAACACCACACTACCAGTGGCAGGCAGTGCAAACTGAGAAGGGCCACGTCCCACAACAGAAACCTTGCCGTGGCGATGTTTTCAGAAGGTCTGTGCACCATTTTTAGATGCACAGGGATGAGATAAGTTCTA
Source organism: Mesitornis unicolor (assembly GCF_000695765.1). NCBI lineage: Eukaryota > Metazoa > Chordata > Aves > Mesitornithiformes > Mesitornithidae > Mesitornis > Mesitornis unicolor. The sequence goes on from NW_010203634.1 coordinate 67,020, forward strand.
TACTTGTAAAATATCGTTACTTATTGTCTTCAGTAATGTAGTCATCTGAATTCAAGGTGAAGTTCTCTCCTCCACCTGCAACAACAAAGCTGCATCTGTAACAAAACTCCCCAGCGCAGTCTGTAGGCAATCTTCAGCCAGAACATCTCTTAACTGAACAACCACCTCATTAAACCAACCGCACCTCCAGGCCCACTGCTCACTGCCAGGCTCTTGTGTTAAGAAGCTCAGTAACACGGAACAGAAAAGCACGGAAGAAGCAGCCTGAGGAAGTTTCCAACTCGGATTCTGAGGTTGAAAGATAAAGTTTATGTTACAAGCAAGATGTAAACTAGTAAAAAATCTGCAATTCGATGCTGGGAAGAAAAGAAGCATCTCAAATTGTGTAGAAAGTTTTCCTAGCTGTTGCATGTAGCGATATGAATGAGATTTACCATCTCCAACAGCTCCATAGACCATTCTACAACACATCCCTCAAGTTTCCTGACTCCCTCTCTGAGTAAGTTGCCAAGAAACCAGATGAGCAAGTTTTGAAGCCTAATCCCTTAGAAGATTCACTGGCGTGAACACATCTCTACACGATACTTGCACTCTACAAAAAGGCATTTTCCAGGGGAAGAATATTCCACTGGAAAATTTCTGTCTATCCCCATCAGTAATTGGCTGATGCCCTGAAGTAGGAGTGCTTATATCTTTTTTCCTCTCCTGTAATCTTATCTAACGTAGCTGTGGATGTTCTTATTATCCATACAAATGTCTAATCCCTTTTGAATCCTACTAAGCCCTTATCTGTCCCACAGGGTAAATTTTCTTTGTGTAAAAAATCTGATCCCTTTTAGCTTTTTTAGAATTTGTAAGTGATCCATCTCCCTTGTCCTTGTATTACGAGGAAGGGTAAACAGGAGTTTCCTTCCTCACGTTGTGTATTATTTTGCATACCTCTTATACATTCTTATTTTATGAGGTTCTCCACTAGGATAACATTCTTAATCCTTTTCAGCCTCATTTCATAGGGACACTGTTTGTTTAAATACGACCTTTTTTCCCTTTGGACGGAGAAGGGAATAAAATGATGAGATTTGAAATATATCATTTGATTCACCAGAACTGTAATTTTATGCAAGTATAATTCTATTGAAATCAGCATTTCCTAATGTGTAAGGCTTGTTTCTGCTCCGTCTGTGTCTATAATGGCACCATATGATTTTCCATCCTCTTTCACGTGTTAGCCAGTATTTTCTGTCCTCTTTTTGAACCACAGCTGTGCACTGAGCAGAAGGCTTCGTGCAACTATCCAGAACAATTCCCAAGTCTTTTTGTGACCTGGTTCCAAATAAATTGGACTCCAACACCATGCCCTAGCAGAAAGCTCTTGGAGAGAGGTCTCTGGGCTGATTTCTGTTCTGCTTTCACTGCTTGAAATGTGCTTGGCAAGGAACAGAGGATGGATAGAGGAGGAGGGAGAAACCACATGTGGCTATTTATTTTAAGACACAAAAATGGCTGGCAATACTTCCATTCTGTAATATTTTATACCAGCAGTTGAATCTTAATAATAGATCAAGTTATATTTTATTGTGATTACATCCAAGGTGCACCTATCACGGATGTCTCAGCCACATGAAGCTGGTAACATGAGTAGCACGGATAAAAGGAAGATTATTGTCCCTGCTGTACAGATGAGGCAAAGAGACACAGGAAGAATTAATGTTTTGCCCAGAGTCTCATAAGACATTCATTATGAAGGTGGAAATTGAATCTGAAGTTTCCAAGTCGTAGTCTGGAACTTGAAACACAAACCACTCCTCTTACGCCTTAGAGAGAGAGAGAACACAAGCTAAGAGAAACCCACTTCCCTTCCTTTTCTTGTGCCTTGTTTCAATCTCCTATGTCCATCTTCTTCCATTATTTGTGGGGTTTTAAACTGTTTGCTTATCGTCCTTTTTCAAACTCAGTATCTTTGGGGGACTGGCACACTAGAGAGATAGATGTCTAACACAGGGATAATCCACTCGTAATGACAGGCAAATCTTAAGGAAGGCAAAATGCTTGCGTGCACTAAGGCTGGCTACTGAACAGTAATTAATGAACACGCATGAGGCTTTTTGGTAATGCTCAGCTCCACAAAAGAAGCAGAAGCGACAGAGATAAGGCAGCTCTTTTTCAGCCAGCACTGCTGATAATTAAGTGACCTTGTCAGAAATTATAGATGTTTACTGATTCAGCAGAGAATGTTTGAGAAGGAAATAGAAAAGACACAATTGCCTTTATATGTCAAATCAACCATAAAAAATCCCAGCTTAAGATAGAAGAAGAAGAAGAAAAATGACACCTAAATCTTTATTTTCAGAAGCCACTATAAAATGGAACTAATATGACAAAAGCTTGAAGAACACCTTTCTGCTTTCTTGCATCTTTATATATGTAAATCAAGTAAATGTAGGGCTTTGGGCTGCTATTTAACAGCTGTACAACGGGAGCATTAATGTGGTTTGGCTTCAGAGATGCATATTTCAGGCAAAAGGAATTATTTGTATCAATATTACTACGCAGAAGATAGAGAAATGTAAAAGAAGAATGATAATATAAATAGCAGTGAGCAATTTCATACTGTTTAAGTAAATGGGAAAAACGCCTGATGACTGCAATTAATTCATTACTACATTACAAATTACAGAACTCTGTGGCTGCACATCCTAATGATTAAGTAGGGCAGTAAAGGATGAAGTGCATCGGTGTGGTTATTTTTGACTCTCACGTCATGAGTTTGAGTCCTCATTTGTTGTCATGAACGAGCACCTGTATCTGTGCACTGTGCTTTCTTCTGATGAAAAGGACACCTTTCTCACCTACTCATGAAACCTTTGTGGAGCTGGTGGGGTAGGGAACCAGGCGGAATAGACAGTGCTGTGCTATTCTAAGGATGAAGCTAGGAATTATATTCATTTCCAGGATAATTTTTAAACATTACTTCTGCAAAACTCTCATTGTGTCAGGAGTGTGAATGACCAGTGCACAGACTGTCCCTTCCCCAGGCCCAGAATAGAACTGGATGAGTTGCTCACAGTAAATTATTTGTCAGTGTTTGTATTGTTTCTCATCTGAAAAGCCTGAACTCCCTGCTGTGCTAAGATCTTCTTGACACATGAATAATGATGAGGAGTTTGTTATATGTCCTGATCGTTGTGATGATCCCATGCTAGCTCTACTGTAAGTCAATAAACCTAGGACCTCCTCAAGAGAACCCAGACAGTCCAAAAGATCTCGCCAACTTATGCTCTGGTTACACCCTTGTGTTGGAAACAACATCGTGAGCCACCAGCTCTGCGTCAGCTGAAAGCTTCCTTCTTTTGATGCAATTTCAGCTGTTTCAACTGAACTGCAGGATGCTCCCTTTTGCAGACAAGGGGCAGACACATAGAGAAAACCACTGGACCTGAACATTTGCTCTCTGCTGCCTTGGAAGTCACAGGACCACGGTCCACAGATCATCGGTTAGACCACCTACACTAAAGAGCAGAACTTTGCTTATAGATCCAATTCCCAGCAGCTTCACTGTATGAGCTCTCCTGATGTACCCAAGTTCTAGAAATAGAAGAGAGAATACTGACCATAGAACAGACATGCATTTCCAGAGTGCTACAAGGTGGAAAAGGCAATGGAGATATTGCCCTATCAATACACTAAAATTATGAACAAGTTTATATTGGGTACAGGGATATTGCACAAGTGAGCCTTATCTTAACACTATCCTGCAGAGTCTATCCTGCTCTGTTTAAAAAGAGAGGAGAATTTGCATTGCTTGGTTTGTCTGTTGATGGCCAAGTTCCTCTATCTATAACTCCTCCTTAGTAACCAGAAACATTAAGAATCAGTCTTGCCTAGGTCTTGGTTCATATTTATGCAGGTACATTCACATTTAACACCTTCAACCTTCACATTTCACTATTAGGATGCATTTCTAACTGCAGCTGGTTCGGGTTTTTTAAACTTTTGATTTTCAAAAGGTAGGCACTCAAATTACGAAGCTAAAGGCAGGGAAGCAGACCACAACAACCCAGTGCGTTAATCTCAGTCATCACGTTAGAAAACAACAAAACAACATCAAAATCCCAAACCAAAACTCAACCCAAAAAACCCCAATAAAAACTGTGCCGATGCAGTTATTGTAATGATTTTTTTCCTCCTCTGGGTATATCTGTGGAAAAGCAGTGACCTCCCCAGTAAGGTCAGCACAGGGCAGATAAAAACATGAAAGAGGCAAGGAGCTGGGGAGCCCAACCCCAGACACGTAAACCAGCGCCAAGCTGGTAACTTCTTACATCTCGCAAATGTTCCTGGTGCTGCTGTGCTCCACTTTCTGGGGGAAGGCGACACCGCAGTCTCCTTTTGAGCTGGTCACCCCCTAAACCCTCCCAACCATTCCTGCAACCTACTCCCTCCCTCCCTGTCCCTATTTATGTTCCTAATTAGTTTTGCCCAAAGGCATTACTCTGAACTTACCCTGTACATTCTCTTTGGTGGGAGGTCAGTGCTGGTTATTGGTAGTACATTGTACCCTGTATGCCTGCATGGACTGAGAACTTTTTCCAGCTTGTGCCATTCATTGACTGAATGGAGCAATTTTTCTACCAGTAACACCATTTTCTTGAACTATGCATTGCACCAGCTAGCCAAATTTTATATCTTTGTCAAATTATGTACCATGATCAAGTGCCTGAACTGAGATATTTAGGAATAGAAAACATTTCTGGCTTTCATATTAATTAAAACGGTACTTTAATTCATAACATAATTATGACATTTACTTGATCATATACTCCAGAAGCAAGTGTCATAATTTCAAGTATACATTTTAGGAAAGTGATTACATCTCTTCTTTACATAAAAAAATAATTCAGCCTTTACTATTACACTGTGAGAGGCTTCTGTAGAATAACAAGTTTTACCACTGAAAAGTTGCCTACATGCTATGGCAGAGTGCTGAATAAGCTGCCTTACAGCTGTGTCTGGCCATGTATTTCCCATGCAATTTTTCTGCAGCCCAGCAAAGGGGCTAAGGGAATTTCTGCATTGCAGCCAACCACCACCAATTCCCAGCTCACTGCTGTGCCAAAGGCCTCTTCAATATTACTTGCAAATGATTTTAAAAAACAAAACCCCATCAAAATAATCCCACATACACACAAACAAACCCAGCCCTGCAAAACATCTAAGAAGAG
>NW_010203634.1:72272-74728 GCF_000695765.1 Mesitornis unicolor
GCAATGACAATACTTGTATTTTCTTAAATATGATGGCTGTAAAACATACCTGGCACATTAATACCAGTATGAATTTTAAATGATGCACCAGGTCTTCGTGAGATTAAATCAATGTGGCATAATTAACGCTTTTCCCTTCCACATAAAGGTCTCCCGTGCTGTCAAAATTTTTTCATATACTTCAGTCTGAATAGAATTTTTTTTTTTTGGCAATAGAAATGAGTTGGCAGGAAAAATCACTCGTGACCTTTTAGCTTATACAAATAATCCAGGCTTTTTTTTTTAGAATCTGCACACTGCGTCTTCCACAGTAAGTGGCAAAACATAATGGAAATAATTCTGGTTTAGCATTCAGTGCTGGGTGGTTGTTTTCATGCAGAAAAAACAATAAGCACTCTATTTTTTTTAGGGCTATAGTCCAAGAGAAACAGAATTTCATTATTAGACCATGCAAATTGTTAGGCAGCGTGTGTGGCATTGGTACTCATAATATTTGGGATACTCTCATTAGATTCTGAGCATTTCTGCCAAAATATTATAAAGTCAGGTTCTAATGTGCAGCAGTTGTGTTGTGGGTGTTTTGTCCCTCACAAGGCATGAACAGGAGCAAGATAAACACAGATTCCTGTCACTATCAGACACATCTTGGGCCACAATATTGTACTGTGGAATTGCCTGCCTGTATTTTTTAGTGTCCTGTACAAGGAAGCTGGGAGAAGGATTAAGACCAGAGGAGTCAGTCTCAGAAATTCTGGTTTCTCATTTAATCTCTGCTTCTGATGCAGTAGATCTCAAACTGTTTAATACCAGCGAGGCAGAGATGGAGAGCAGATGTTCCCTTCCAGATCCAGATGTGCCCATGGAAGAGGTTACAGCCCCATTAATGACCCTTCTGATCTGCTGGGAGTGGAGTTTTTATGAATCACTTCATTTGTTTAAGGCAAAAATGAACCAGACTGTCTCCAATCCCCTGTTTAAATTACCTAAACTAAAACCTTGCAAAGCTTTGCTAAATCATTACTTTCTGCACAGAAAGTAAAAGGCAAGCGGCTTCAGGCAGTAACCCCTTCTGACACTGAAGCCAGACCTGAAAAAACACTGGTTTACACCCTCAATTTTGTATGTATATTCACATACAAAGCCTGAAATAGGTCAGAGCCCAAAGTACTGACTCAGCAGCAAGTTACACACCTTGATATATTAGCATGCAAAATTATCTTGCTGCTTAACCGAATACCGAGTGATCAACATTCATGAGGACAGCACTAAACAAAAGGATTTTGCTCTGTAGTTGGCTTCAGGCACTGCTCAGTCAACACGGATGGCAACGAAATGTGAGTGGCATTTGCTGCCGTTCTTGTTATTCCAGATCAAATTTGAAGTGTAATTTCCAAAATTTTTACTGTAATGAATATCTCTTGGTCATTACACTGCTTGGAGATATGGATAAAGTTGAAATGTATATGATTTAGGGGTTAGATGTACTTAGTTTGGAGCATTTTGTCCAAGCTAACTGGTCTGTCCAAGTTAACAGGTGGCAAAGTAAGCAAAAGCTAACATTTACAGGAGGAAAAATGTGTCTTTTTTGCTGACTTCATGTGTTAACAAGAACAGAGCTGTTAAGAAATGTTATTTTTCAGCATGTGCGGTCAAGAACAAGCCAGGATTACCATCAGTTCAGAAACCTAAGGTTCAGCATCACAACTATTTTCTCTTGGCTGCTTTTGCAGTTAACACACATCCATCCCTCGTTCAGTTGTACCACTGGTGTCAGCAATGGATAATTTTCACTGTACATACAAGGGTTGTGGAAATTGCAAGAAATACAACAGCAGCAGCAATTAGTGCCTGTTAGAGATGGCTGAAAACCCTGGAGCAAAATAGAGGAGTACTCAAAATTCAAAGTACTTTGCATTCATTAAGGATGTGGAGTGGGGCCATTTTCCACGGAGAAAACAAAAGATTTAGATAATTCTATAGACAGTGAAGTCTTGGAGACGCCCAAATTTTGCAAACAGAAAACAGTTCTATTTTTCTTGCATGTATGAGCACGTTTTAGGCCAAAATAACCAAATCTGAGTCAATTTTTTTCATATCAGGAATGTTCTGTCATGCAAAAAGAACCCCAAACCAACCCACACCTTGGGCTTTCACCTGGAGTGAAACTTCTTGTCAAAATGTCAATGAAATACAAGTTCTATGCAGCAAAGGAGAAAGTTAGGAGACAAATAATTCTGTTTCAAAATTCAACACCCACACCCCTCCCAGCGAGGCAACCTTGCCTAGCTTGACTACTTGGTTTTATATAACTACAGAAGAGGTCTTACAGTCTCTTACTTATTATAAAATATATTCCCTGCTTTTGCCATCTGCTGGAATGAACGACTTAGTACTCATTAGCGTATTTTTCAGGTTAATTAAGTTTTGTAATAGCCGGAACAATGAACAGCACTGCT
>NW_010203634.1:74759-82528 GCF_000695765.1 Mesitornis unicolor
CCTAGGTAAGCAAGCCTGACACATCCCATTTATGCTGTACCATTACCACTGGATGGCATTAGTTAGTTGTGCTGCAGGAACGGATGTGAAAGGGAGCAATTAAATCTGCACAGCTTTTACCAGTAAGTATCAAAGCATTAAACTCTGAGTTATCATAGTACTACCAGATGAAGGCCGTTGGTATTGCTTTTGCCTCACGATGCTAAGCCAGTTTTCATGAACAGAGTCTAATAGAGAAAGTAGCGTGTCATGTTTACATATAAAAGGACAAATAACCTTGTCATGTCAGTAATAAGCCATAATACAGTAATACTCTGGTTGACTATTCCCTCACATATTGGCATTTCATCTCCTGTTATAATAAGCCTCATAACATATACATTCCAGTCCCAGCAATGGAAACCATCACAGGTCAAAGCCTTAATGCAGGCAACCAAATTTCAGAGCATTTCCAAAATCCACAGGCACTTTAAATTGAGTGTCTCAAACGAAGCTGATTGCTGGGTTTCTTTCTTTGACAGCCACGTGTTTTAGAGTCACACAAAGCCCACAGTAATGCAGCTGAAAAACAAACACACATGCATTGCATTTTCAACCCGCTCAGCTAGATCCACATCCTGGCACTTAATGGTATTTCATTCACTGCTCCAATCAATATCTGTCACAGGGCGGTGGCTTCTCTAGAGGGGACTCAGCTCCCACAGTGTCCCCTGTTTTGCTCTGGAACACTGAGGCCAACAAACCAAACCTCCAAAGGGACTTCTGAACTCCCTCCCTCAACCCCATATCTCCCAAATGTCTCCTCTTAGGGGTATTTTCACAAGAAAGTGATGACATTGGGCTACAAACCTCATCGCTTCTCCCCACAGGGGACCTCAAATGCACCTCCATTCTTTGTGCCACTCCAACAGAAGTTACTGAAAGTGGACAGAACAGCATAAAAGCAAAGTGGCTGGGAGGGCTGCTTTGCAATTAGGGCTTAATCAGAGAATTGAAACCTTGGGCTAGTTGGTAATATACTATTAGACTATAGCTAGTGCTTTAGTCTTGTCTTTTCCAGGCCAGCTTAGCCATTATCCAGATGATCCAACATGAGGACATGAGAATCTGGAAAGGGAAAGGAGAAGAAAAGAAGAAAAAAGGGGTTTAGAAAAGAAAGGATGGAATAAATCCTCTGAAAACAGGAAGTTTGCAGCTTCCAAATACAAATGGAAAATGTGAAAGAGGAAGTGTAAACACACTGTCCTAAAATGTGATTATGAAGCCATGTACATGATTTGTTGTTGATGAGAAATTCAAGTGCTTGGGGCTGGAAGTGCTGTTGCCTGCATCAGGACCATAGTAAATCATCTGACTGCTCTTGGTTATTTCACACTTTGAGTGAAACACATCTTTTGTGAAGCAGTTTTACATGATCAGTAACAAAAAGAATAAAAGACTGCTTACAGTGTATCACGGTATAGATAAGCTGACATAAAACTAATTTCTCTTTGCTCTAAGTTTAACATTTATTGCTTTTGGACTTATAAAAAATAAAGCAAGCACCTAAAGCGTCAAGAACACAGGATTTGAGAGCAGAGCTTTACTTCTTTATAACCTGTAATAAAGAAAAAAATTGGCAGAGAAGTGGGACGTTGTTTATTTTTTAAAGAAGCTCTTCATTACATTTCCTTACCTAAGTTACGTTAATCTAATCATCATTCTACTGGATGTTCATTTTTGCTAGGTAGGGGGTGATAGAATTATTATTATAAGCAATTCCTGAACACTAACATTCACCACGATACCAAAAGTGCCTTTCATATCACAGGTTTTCTCTTCTCAAAGTACTAACACAAAATCTAACTGGGCTGACACGATCTGCTGCTGCCACAAAATCCAAGGGAATTGCCTGGATGAAGTAGGATTAAAGCCTCGTCTGAGCATGTGGTAAATTTTAGGAGTGGAATAACGTTATGACATTTAATAAGACAGAATGCAAATGTGCATATGAAGCTGTTGTGGTCACTGCTCCCTTTTCATGGAGGCAGACACAGCCACAGCAAAGCTGAGGCTCAAGTGGTGGGGGCACAAGTAATGGTACAACTTGGCAACTAGGAAGATGAACGATACGAATTTCCAGTGAACTGGCATCTCTCCAGCTGAAGGCAGGGGATGTGGTCATGAGAAGGCAAACACCATTCCCAGCTGTTCTAGCCCTGGTATTTGCAGTGGTGGGAAGAGTTTGGGACGCGGTGAAGCTCTACGCACAGGGCTAGTAGAGTTTGGTCCTGTATGGGCACTGTGCTGAGCGGTGAAGCTTTACACACAGGGCTGGTAGAGTTTGGTCCTGTATGGGCACTGTGCTGTGTATGGCTCTGGTCAGCTTCAGCCAAGCACGATTTGCACAGAGAACAGCTGCAGAGAAAGGCTCTTAAGGAGAGATAGGAAACAAAAAGGCTGCCTTAGGAGAGAGGGTGAAAGAATTTTGTTAACAGGACAAGAGATGAGTGGCAATACAAATGTTATCCAAAAATCATGTAAAACATGGAACAAAAATATGTACATATCTGTAAATGCACTATTGAAGGTAACAATTATTTTTGTGCAAGCACAAGTAGTTACTTAAAGTGACTATGCAGATTTTTAAACTTCATGTTAAAAGTCAACTGTGAATAAGAGAAATGAAGTTTGGAAATGAGCCTCCAAAGAATGGAGAGTCCCCACGTCCTGCCTACTTTCAATAAGACTTAAGAAGGGGACAGCTGGTGCTGTCCATCTGTCCATCCGACCATCCTGGTTGGAGCCTGGCCTCAGCGCTCAGGACATTCTTGGTTCTTGTTTATATCTCCAAGTATGAATCTGAGAATAACCTCAGGATGGTGTTTTGAAGATGTCAATGTGCCAGCCCTGCCTGTGTTGTTATAAAGGTGCTGACTTCTCTCCAAGAATGAATCTGAGAATAACCTCAGGATGATGTTTTGAAGATGTCAATGTGTCAGCCCTGCCTGTGTTGTTATAAAGGTGCTGAGATTTGAGGTCCCTTCCTCCTCACGTTTCCAATTTTCATCTCACGTACGTCACTGGAAAGCCACATGGCAACAAAATTTCACTCATTGGCAACCTGGGGTAGACCTGAAGAAACAGCCTACAGATAAATCCCCTGTTCTGTTAGAGGCCTCTGCATTTAAACCGTGTAACCCTGAACTCTTCCGAGAGGCTTTGGTTGGTTGGGTTTGTTTGGGTTTTTTTTTCAAATTGTGGCATGAAATGATATTCATGTTCAGTTATCCAGAACACAGGCTATGGGAACTTGAAAAGGCACTGAAAAACTGGGAAAGCTGGAGATAGACGCTTTCAGCAACATTTTCTGAATATAGCAAAGCCACCTTACAGTTCCTCTGTCTATAACATGAATCCAGAAGCCTATGAGCATCACCAAAGAGAACATCAGAGTTACTCAGCGATTATCATACCTCTGCTTTGCTTCAAAGGTGAGGGTACAGCCCCTAAAACCTCTCTGGATATCCTCCCTTGCCTTCCCGCTTGTTTTACCTCCCATCCAAACAAAAGAAAATATTGTAGCAAATAGCTCTTCTCGTATAAGAGGATTTAAATGTAATGTATTTATGAATCACATTAATAATAGAATAAGGAATTGATGAATAAGAATGAAAACATTTACATAGCAAAAAGAAGCAGCTTTTACCATAAATTATTAATAACCTAATAATGACAATATGAAATAATAATTAACAAAGGCACAGCTATTATCACCCAAACAAGAAAGAGCTTGACTTAACAAAGGCTCCTACATAACAGATATGCTAATCTTATTTTCCAATTTCTAGAAACATTTTCTGTTACTTTTCAAAAACTCATTATCAAAGTCACAAGCAGGAAACTACTCAACCGTTGCAATATTTTGGTTGTAAAACAATTTGATAGTTATTATAAAGTTTTTCTCATCTCTCTGTGGGAGAACAGGATGAATTCATTTATGCAAGAGTAATTTCTTCCACAGTCATTTTGCGAGATGATTTATTTGTAGAGGGGGACAGACAATAATAAAGTCTGAGATTTAAATAGCGCCTTTCATCCCAGAGGATCCTAAAGTGCTTTACAAGATATATCTCTACACAGGAATAACGTCACCCTCCTCTGAAGTGATAGATGGCACCTGTTTAGCAGCATGCACAGAAATGCTCCATAACAGTTTAAAGCAGGCAGTGAAGAATACCAGAGCCAGCAGAAACCGCAGGTGGGATTAGAATACACTCCTAATAAGTACATCAAAACTTTTCCAAGGTATCGCAGCAAACATACATTTTCAAGAACTACCGCGTGGTTTTTAAGTCCCTGAACCTACCTGTGCTGCTCCTGGGATATCATTTACAGCAGCTCCCAACTCAGCAGGACACGCGGTTTATATTTTTAAGGTTCCCTAAGGCACAACAACGCTCTTGAAAACTTCCTCGCTTGCTCAGAACTGATTCTTCCAGCAACACCCCCCACCATCCTCCTCCACATCCTCCATGCAGAGGAACCCACCCGCCCATATTTGAGGTGCACTTCTGCGTTACAAATCTCGAGTTTTATATACTCAAAAAAACCAACAAACCACAACAAAACAAACCCAAAACATTTCATCTCAACTGTCCGGGCAGCTAATCCCACCATCTTTTACAATAACATTCAGGTATTTGGCCTTGTCCAAAACCCACTGCAGTCACCCACAACACTTCCACTGCCTTCACTGGCTCTGGGCCACACACTGCTTTCTTCTTCAAGTCTGTTGGAAAACAGCTCTTTTTGCTTTTCCTTTTTCCATTTTATCACATAATACTTGAATCTATCTTTTTGACCAGTGGTTGCTCCATTCACCCCAGAGGACTCATTATTAAGCACCCACAGCAGCCAGCAGCGGAACAGAACCACAGATAAGATCAATGCATGCAAAGTGTGTTGATGGCAGCAGTTTAAAAACACCAGCAACTTAACAGCGGACAATTCATACTACACTTAATATACATTTTTAATGGCGTAAGTGGTGTAGTCTTTCCAACAGAAGAAAGTAAACAAGGATCTTGCACACAGTGTTTCTAAAGCACTGGGGTTTCCCATTGAACAACTATTTAGGTCACAAGAATTACAGACAGGGAATTTAAGCATGGATTAATAAAAAAGCAATTTCCACTATCGGTATTTTTCAGTATGCTTCATAATCCTTTGCTTTTTGTGAGATATAACTACCCTCACCCTTGGGTCAATACCCAAATGGTTTGTATAATGTATACAGAGGATAATAAATTGGGTTTGCCATTTTCTGATCTTCGTTTTGTCTTAAAGCAATTCGTTATGTGAAGGTCCTTTGCTTGTTTATAATATCAGTTTCAGTTTATTTTACAAGATGTTTCTTGTTCAGGAACCGGAAGCGTGTTTAAGGGTTTTGTTTTGGTTTATTCTTTAAACATGGGCCTTTTTTATCTATGCATCCTGCAATTATAACGTCCTTTTCAAGTCATGGTGAGGTGTGCCTATACCTGAACCAAGAGAGTGAATTAATCATTCAAGTGTGGAGGAAACCACAGGAGCTGTCCTAACAAAAGCAGCACTAACCACAAACTTGTGCGTATGCTTGAGTTTCATTCACAGGACTCTGTTCTTTTATGCATGCCACAATGCAGTATAAACAATAACAGGATAAACTTTCATTGGAGATGTTTAGTAAAGGTCACTACGTTTTTAAGTATGAGCAGAATCATCCACTAAAGAATGAAATATGCTAAGAGTTTCCTGACAAAATGCACATAATTACTGCTGTCTTCCTTGCCTAAGACCACATCAAGGTATATTTTAAAATTACTGCAAATCTACAGAGAGCAAGAAAGGTTTGTACAAGGGATTGTCAATGAAAGCCCTATGGATGTAAGGGAAAGTCTAAAACTTGTTTGCCACAACTGACATATGAGGATTTATTAAGATCAGGTCTGAAACTTACGGTAACTGCCCATCACTAAATGTTTAAAAGTTGTCATATTTGAGTGGTTATGCCCAATTTGTGGATTTTTTACCCACACAACTGCCTCATCCTACTCAGTGGACACCAAGCTGGGGGAATCTTCTGAATACCCTGAAACCCCAGCACCAGCCGACAACGACCGGGCTGTGCAAGTCACGACCATGACCTGAGGAACACTTGTACCGTGACTTTATTAACTGACAACTTTAGACCGTAAACAGGGAGAGCCTGGCAACAAATAATGGATAACTTGGCTAAGGCGTTTGGGTTTTATGGTCTCTCTTGTGTGTGTGTGACTGGGCAGCCAGCCCAGGGGTTGCCTTGTCAGTCAATGGTGCAGGAAGGGGATGCCTTTACCTGCAACTGCAAAACACCAACGTGTCCCTGCATGCAACACATGTGCTTGATAATAGATAATCCTTATTTGCATATTCATGGGTCATTGCCCATGCATTGTCATACTCATATGGCCTTTAAAGGTAACTTGTGGTCACTGAAGAGTGGGGTGGATCTGGGAGAAGGCTGTGACAGCTCCTTGAGCCCCCTTCTCCCCTGCCATGCCCATCCTCACCACTTGTCCAGCTTTGTTGCTTCTCAAGGTCTTTTGCTTTGATATCTTATCTCCACCTTCCTCCACGGGCAACATCCTGCCTCTGTTTAGTGTCTTCTCATGTAACTGTTTGAGACATTTTAACCTCATACTTTCTGGACCTTTACAATAATTCATTAACAACAGCAGTAGACTCTTTCCAGGACACAGAACTATTTCCAATGATGGGATTTTTATGACACCTGATTGGTACTTCTGTACACTACTGCATCATAAATATGTAAATATAAATACATTTAGTTTTCCACCATAATGGTGCAAACCAAGACTTCTAGGGATGTCTTTTCCAATATCTGCAAAAAGTAAGGCAGTGGTTTTCCAGCATAGAAAAATACCGTGTGCTACAGTTTAAGAAACAGAACAGAAGTATACAATATATAAAAACAAGAGGAGAAGCTCCTTTACTGATATACTTACTTTACGGAGACACTTACTCGTATCTCAGGTCTACTGGTACCTCTTGGGAAAATGACATTCCTAGGGTGGTTTAAATTGTCATGGGAGTTTTCATTACCCTCAGACTGAAAAATCTCATCTAACCAACTAGAAACTCCAGCTCTAGTAAGTTCCTTATGATATATGGAGGTACTCTTTAAAAACTGATTTAGAGTGTTTTTCGATAAAAATGAAATGAAATTATACAATGCCATTAAATATAGAGTAACAGTGTAAATGTGCTTCAATTCCAGCCTTCCTACTATGATGAGAAAAACAGAAGATTATTTTTCCTTTGTAGTGCTGATTCCCAATGAGTTTCTTCTATGAAATTAAAGAATGAAGGCACAGAGAAACATGCTATCAATCATGTGAACCATCACAGGTGTCTGGAATTGTCTACCAGACAGAGTTGTTGAGGCAAAAACATCGAGGTCATTAAAAATCATGATAGCATCTTGTGGTTAATGGAGTACTACAGAAAAAGGAAATGAGCCTTGAGAAGCTGAATGCCCTTTACTCAATCCCCAAACATTATTTCTTCTTGTCCTTATGCTCTAAATTAATATCTTGTTTTCCAACCAGTGTAGCATTTCCATTACAATCACATGCCACTTTGGTTTAGAAGAATCATTAACCAAGCTATTTACATCAATTACCAGGCAACTCATTGTCCCAGTATTGCTACTAATTCCCTTGTCTGAAAGGCCTTGCTGTAGGGAA
>NW_010203634.1:82559-105238 GCF_000695765.1 Mesitornis unicolor
GCAAGTCAGCAATATCCAGACCATGTTATTAATACTACTGCTGTCTAACCTCTAATCAGTGTGCCCCAAGAGCTGCCCACGATGATGATCTGTGGTTATGCACTTGTATTTACTGTGTGATTTTTAGCTAACCACATACAAGTAGCTGGAGCAATAGAGCACAGAGATACACTCTATAAAGAACAGGAATAAAAGTCGGCTCTGAGATGGAATGAGACAAGAAGTTGGCAGGGTCTCTACAGTCCTACAGATACATACATATGTAGAGATATATATATAAATATATCACCTGTGCTGAAATAGTGTGTTCCTCAGCAAATGCCACTTCGTAGCTGACATTTCGGTGATGATGGCACAGTGGTTATATCAGAACACATCTGAGACACAGATTTTTCCCGGCTGTTTTTCCCCAGATAAAGAAGAAAGCACTCATTCTTGTAATGATTCTGAAGCTAAAGCATCAAGCTCCAACACACAGAGCAATACAATGATTTTTAGAACAGAAAATCTCACAGAGTATAACCTGATTCTATGGCAATTTCAGAAAAATTTGACATGCAGTGTAAGCACCATTAGAAAACCCTCCTCAGCTTCCAGCGTTGTGTATATTGCTAGTAGGAATCATTGATTACTGTGGAAAGCATCTACTGTCTTCAAGTCTCCAAAGGCTCCTTGTTTTTTAGGGAAGGCTGCTAGAGGAGTGGGAAGAAGTGATGGACAAGATGGTTCATTCAAGACTGGAGTCATGGCCTTTGTCAGGATCTGTTTTCAGATGTTAAAAAATAAACCAATGCAAGATTTATTTCTGCAGCCAATTTTTAAATAGAACTCATGTTCCAGCTCCATATTAAATATTATTCAGACCAATGATAAAAATGGGGACAGAATTAATTTCTATTGTAATTCTGCCCTGAATTCAGATTCCCAATGCTGATTGCCTATCTCTATCTAAACACTCAAAATTAAACTTCTCAAAACATGAATACATTTCTATTATTTGAAAACTGGTATTTTAGATCGTCATCAGGGATTGACCTATCTCATTCAAGAAAGGCCAGAATATCTGGCAAATGTGTTGTGCAGAGCTCAAACTCATCTATTTCCAAAGGAAAAAAAGGAAGAGACTGAACTGCTTTTTTCCAGATGAAAAATGGATGCTGCCTATCCCCAAGAAAAAATGGCTGGACTGAAGTTGTAAGACTGCTCTGATAACGTGCCGGTTTATTTGAAATGCAGAGTGGAAACCACTCAAACAGACGGTCAGGTCAGTTTGCTGACTTTCTACCAGGCTGAACTCCCTCGATCTCCAAGTGAGCGGTAGCTGGATCCCGCATCTCCAGAACACGCAGAGGGCCTGGGCATCTGCAGCCCGTGTACTTGTGCTGTCAGTAGAAATGGAAATTTCTGCTTTAGACTGATTACAGTGAATTATTCTGAATACTTCAATTCAGTTAAATTTTTATTATTTTTATTTTCTTTATGTATCCATGTAAGAAATAACTAGACTGTTTTATTTTAAAGGAGAGACCGTTCTGGAAGGAAATGCCATTTTTCAGTAGATGTACCATACACACTATACGTATGTGTGGGTTTTTTACTACATAGTTACAGCATCATTATCGTATCACATGTGTGTCAAGCAATTTTTACATCAGTCTGATCATCAGTTTATAATCCTGTCTTGTAATAAAGACTAACATAAAAAAGGCTCAGTGTTCCAGTCCTTCTACGCTTTGACTTTTCTTCTGGCCTGTCTAGCTCTTACCATAGCTGTTACCTGTGAAACTGCATGGAAAAATACCTGAATTTGAAAGTTAATGATTCCCCCACCTTTCTTCAACCTGCCTTACCAGGTGAATTACCTGTATTTAGTACAAAGTGAGCTCCATATGGGTTTACACAGTGGAAGAGCAGAGGGTAAGAGACAAGTGTCCATTCCAGTCTTCAACCTGGACATATGTAGACTCTTTGATAACCTGATCTGGTCAAAAGGGGATGTTTGTAGCTAAAGAGAGCTAAGGATAGCCCGAAGCTAGGACAGAACAGAAAACACAGCCCAAAGCTATGCAGCACATGTGCTGATATGCAATCACAAAAAGCAGCTTTGATATTATTGAGCAGCATGAATGCTACAGATAGGTAAGGACCAAACCAAAAAGGCAGCTATTTCAGCATCTCAAACTGCACAGGCAACAAATACCAATGCAGCCAACAATTTGAGGACTTAAAACTCCTGTGAACGTACACATCTCTGCTGCACAAGGACAACTGGAATTGCATCAACTTCCTGGTGTGCCGCAGCCTGAAGTTCAGGAGTACATTGGTCGAAGAATGAAGAGGAGACAGCGTGACCACAAGGCAACAGAAGGGCCACTCTTTTTATTCACAGGTACAAAATTTTACCATCCTTTCACAGATAAGAAATATAGAAGAAACCGGCGTGACCATTTCTGTTAAGAACAGAATGCAGTCTGCAGGGCTTCCCTTAGCATCTTTTGCTTGATTTTAGTTTGTTTGTCTGCCTTTTTTACCACACCAATCTTTCTACTACAAATGAAAAGCTTACCCTAAAATTAAAACCAACTCAATTTTACTGGTGGAGAATGAACTACAGTCCCTGGTAAATTCATTTAATGAGGTGCAGAGGAAAGAGGGTGACTTTATCAGTCAAATATGTAAAACTGTAAAAATAAAATAAAATTAATTTGGTGAGATCTACTTTCCACAAATCTTTGTTCAGTGGCATTAATTACTCCCATTTAACTTACTAATCATACTAATAAAATTTATTAATAAGATATGAAGTTGGTTCCATTATTTTTCTCACAGTATCAGAAAAAGAAACATTTCTCGTTCTGCTGTCCCCTTAACCTTACTAAATACTGCCATGAGATTACTTTGCTTTCATTTCTCCACAGTATTTATACCTATTTCATGGTATTCTACAGCTTAGTGAGAATCAATAGTAATGGCCCAGGGTTTCTTGGCCAACCCATTAGAAATCCAGGACGCAGTCTAACCTGATTTGCCAATTGAATATGACCGTTCAGTGCCTACAGTTTAGCATCTGTCATAATTATTGTCACTATAGGAAGATATTTTATCGTTATATGAGAATTTCTCATCTGTAGAAATATTTCTGCAAAGCATCCAGTAAAATATCCTTACACAGCCTCCAATTATCCAAATTTTTCAGTCTTAATTCTTTTCTCTAAATCAATGTGACTCATAATTATTTTAAGCTTTATGAAATTAGCTCTTTTAAAAGCACTGCTATACATCCATGACAGATTTGGACTTTATTCTGCTTGCACATTACAAATATAATCGAGCTATAATAATCTACTTCTAAAATACCACATTTTTTCAGTCCTCTTAGTATATAATTTTTTTTTCCCCTCCAACATACTAATTTTGTGTAAAATGTGTACTTGCTTTTCTCCATTTTCACTCTGTTACCAAGTGTAGTGTTGAAGCATCAAGGTAGTGTTGACCACTGGCCAGCCAAATGCCTACCATGGCAGTCCTTGTCCTCCGTTGATGGAGACGAAGGCCACGTGAAGTGAATGGATCCTTTCTTCTCTGCAGCTCATTTGACCTCCTGCAAAATCTCTCAAGGAAACCTACACAATCCTCTCCTCCAGTGCTCTTCTGTGTCCTCTGTTACCCTGTGAGGTACCCTGCAGTGACAGTAAATTGCACGCTCATCCTTACCAACGTCTCCTCTTATGCTAATTTTAATAACTGACAGTGGAAGCACAGCTCATCCCCTTGGCTACAAGGATCCAGCACACTGCCTAGTGCAGATTGGGTTGGGTTTGGGGTTTCTTTCTTTCAATTTTTTTTGACTGTACAGTTCACAGCAAGAATTACCTGCCTTCTTTGGGAATGTCTGCCCATTTTCCTCAGGTTACAGTCCTCATTTTGGATCGTCTATGTTCTCTGGATAAAGTGGAGCACTTTAATGAAATTTGCTTGACTTTCTTACCAGTTGTTTAATTCTCATTACTTGGGCATGTCTATTTTCTTTTGATCTCCAAGGGCAAATCCTGAAACTTTCATACAGACTACATGGATCCTACAGGCTTGGAGATGGAGCTCCCTCAGTGGGATTTAAGAGAAAGCAGAGTTCTCTAAGAGGATCCCTTATATTTGGTATTTCACCTTCACACCTGGCATAGTACAAATTTGGTGGTCTTTGTGCATATAAAGGGAAGTAGAATTTGAAGCAGAAGAGTAAATGCATACCTAGGAAATATCACAGGTTAAATCAGAGACTGAACATCCTGTGCCATTTTGGGAGATCCCATAATCGCTGTGCATTAAGAACAGAAATGTGGTGATGTTAAGCTGAGCAATGCTGTGCAAAGCAGATACAGTAGTTCTTAAAGAGTGTAATTTTCTTCTGCTCCAAGTGGATGAGCACAGCAAACAATGGTCCTATATACCCTGAGAGGAAATGTGGTTTCTCTCTCAGGCTAGCAGAGTTTCAGCAAAAGCGTGATATTACATCAATGTTAATATGTTCTCAAGAAGAGGAGAATATTCTTATATAGCATGCTCTTTACTGTATTTTTCAAAGTACATGGCTGGTTAGCACGTTTAAGTACTGTTGGATTCAAAGTTACACCACAATAACTTTGTTGAGGCATATAACAACAAACAAAAAGAAAGATGGATTAGGCTACAAGACTGCAAGAGGGGAAGGAGGCTGATCACAACTTGGTACCTGTTGTGAACTGACAGATTTGTCAGACAAACGTAAAGATAATGGGAAAGAAAACAAACCTGCTGATTTTGTGCAATACAAAATTTGCATGCAGACCTCACTTAGCACCGCTCCTTCAATCACAAGGGCATGTAACCAACAGGGTGGACGAGAAGTGATTAAAAACACAAGTAAATAAAAATCTACATCCCTTGACATTTTGAAAAAAAACACAGATGCCATGTCTATGTAATTACTGTGCTTCAAAATGGTCCATGCTGCAAATGGAAATGAGAAATGGCATTTACTTACTCATAGTTTTAATAACATATGCAGATATTGTATAATGTGTGTCAAATGCCATTTGGCTTGGCAGAATCTAATTAATCTTAGTTCTTTCCACCATATCCTCTGTTATGCATATTCAATATTACGTGCATGCTGGGGAAAATGTTCTGTAGCTGTCACAGTTTACTTGAGGAATCTTTAGTTTCCACTGCTGTAATAGTCTTAGTTATTACAAGGCCTGATTCAAGGTGACCATCAACAGGCATCTCAACTTTAGCCTTATACCAAGACTGCAGCTCCCAATATTAAAGGAGGATAGGACAGAACTACCACTGACTTCAGAGAATACATGAAGTGCTCAGAATCTCATACAACCAGGCTTTAATGGAAGAAATTTGATTTACTTTTCCATGACTGTTCTACAAATAGAGAGCACAGCTGCCTAAAACAAACTAAGTTACAGACGTGCATGACATGATTGCATTTACCAGCGCAGAGGTGTTGTTAGCATCTTGCTGGAATCACAAGCTCAGAGTCAGGACAACAGGGATGTGGTTCCATTTCTCGTGTGTAACCTTCTACAACTCACTTCGTTAGTTCTTTGGCTTCTACGTAAATAAAAAGGCTGCATCTTCCAAAAGCATCTGGTGACTTCTTCCATGGCTCAGCTGAAAGCCAATGCTACTGGGGCTCCAAATAAATCTCACCACATCTCAAAAATGTAACCCAGTGTCACTTACCATTCTTTCTACAGATCTTTGATAGCTGTGGACCATAGTACTATGGAAGAGTTAAAATACAGCAAACTCTACAATAAGTTGTTAGAAATGTGATAGTTTAAAATAATCAGTAAAAAGGAACTTCTGAATTTAAGTTGTCACCCCATCTTTATTAACTCATCCTATTGTATTAAGCTATTGAAAAAGATCTTAAAGCAGAGCACAATCCTAAGCACTGCAATGTATTGTGAAATGAATGCTCACAGTAGGGTGAAAGGGGAGGGCCAGTCTCTGAATCCCCCTGCTTTTGTCACTTTAAGTCAAAATGTGAGAGTTCTTTTATTTTTAATGTATCTTTTCAATTCATTTCCACCAGGGGATTCTTTTAAACAGTGATGTAAAATGAAAGACCTATTACCATCATCCTGTATTCAAAACCTGCATACACAATGCTGTAACCATCCAGCTGATACATAAGGAGCTCACCAGCTGTTTCATATTTTCTCATCATTACCTTCTTTCATTGTGAGGACTTTAAATCAGATATACATATACATACATATACATAGATATATATAAAAGTATACACATATGCATAGCTATATATGTATGTATATATAATGAAACCAGCAGAGCAAGTCAACAATAATAATTTGTCTTGCTACCTCCATGGATTGTCACAAATTTTGCTTTGATAATCCAATAAGAATCCTAAAATATTTACACCTGTAAATTATACTGTGAGACACAGGAATCAAAGATCTGGCCAATCAAAGCACATTCAGATTGGGAATATGTGATGTAAGTGCTTGGTGTTGATGTGCATTTTTTAGACAGGAGTTATACAAGGCTGATCTTCTACTTTGGGACATAGAAGGTCTTTGAGAATTTCCTATTTGTCTTACAGTGATGCGTGAGAACCTTGAATAACAGCACCTAAAATAGAGACCCAGCAAGAAAGACTGTAATGTGGGGAGACAGTGTGCATTGTTTTCTGCCACTTCTACTTGGCACAAAAAACATGTTCAGATATTTAAATAAACTTCGATGAATTTTGGAGCAATAAATCACACGACAGTTAATTTACTTAGGATTTTCTCCAGTCAATTTTTCTATTATACTTAAAGCGAACTGAAGCATTTATTTACAAGGCTCAAGGACGTCACATTGTACAATTTTTCTTGCAACCCTCTTTTAAAAGAAATAGCAGTGCTCCAGTTGCATTAATTCGCATTTAGGAAAATGATACAATACAGTAAATGTTTTCATCGTGATAACTTACACCAGTGAAAAATCCCAGGCGTGAAATACCGATCTGAGTTGTTACAAGGTCTGAGGGCCAGTAAGGAGTTTTTGTACAGCTTGAAGACAATTCCACAATTGTTAACTTGTCTTTATAATTCAGCTGTTAATGATTGTAAAGGCTGAAGTGTCGTTGTAAATTATTGATTTTGAAATGCCTTATTTTCATCCAATGCCAAGAATTAAAATTCACCCTGAATACACAGTTTTCTCCCCTCCTCTGCCTTAGCCATGATATTTAATAAACTAATACAGCCCTGGTTATCAGGTCACAGAGAGGCTTCCAGGAGCAAATGACAAATAGCGAACTCTGAGCAGCTTCATTTTTGTCTTAGTGTCATAATTCCCGAATGTGTCACTAAAAGCTGCTGTATTTAGAGCTAATTTTATTTACTTCTACCTCTCAACACCTACCCTACCTCTTTCCTTAGATATGAGAACAAAAGAAGAAAAATATTTTCATACCAAAGAGAAAGGTAAATTAATCGCAATGAAAAGCATTCTCCTGGTAACAACTGGAACTGTTTTAAAGACAGACCCCCATGGAAAGATCCTACTTTTATCCTGAAATAGTTTCCTCTCTGTCAGTGTTCTACAGCCTGAATGCAAGGAGCCACCAAGCACTTGAAAAGAACTTTGCCCAGCTTAAGGAAAATTATTTGGAAAACAGAAAAATCATCTTTTTTTAAAAACCACTTGAAAAATACCTGCTGACAAATCACAACAGCAGCCTACAAAAAAACCACTGCTTAGCGGTTGCTGCTAATCTGTGGTGAGGGATGAAAAAAGAGAAAGAAATTTAAAAAAAAAGGAGATTGCTGTGACTCAGATGACTCATCTTCTGGTTTATTAGCTGCCGTGTTTCTCTGTAATTACGGGCAATGCAGATCTACAAACTGTGGATTTGGCGCTTGATCTTATGCACAATGAACTCAGAGTAAGACTTGATGGTGATCCAGTGGACCAGGGAACAGGCTTTTAGGAGTTTACACTGTTCTGCACTGTCCCTCCAATCCCACAAGACTCCAAGTGCTGCTTTGTTCAAGTTCTGTATGGTCAGGTAGGCATGGGTATTTGGAAGTTAAATGAAATGTGGTAGCAAGTGGAGAGAGCTGTATTCTCCACATGGTTCAAGTATCTTGAACCTTCACAGGACATACTGATAGTATCGTATTCTCCATGGCTTTTAATTCAGTGTAAGGAAGCACCTCAATGACTAGATCTTCCTAAATGTCACTCCTCCAGAAGGACCCTCAGAACGGCAACAGAAATCTGGAGCTCAAGGTAGGAGCTTGATAGCAAGGTCACCACAGATCTATTCTACGAAACACTGTTCAAGCCTTTGGTTAGACAGAATCAGAGTCTAGATGTCAAGGGAGGGCAGCAGTCACACAAACTTCAATTCAGCCTTTTCCTTAAGTATATTACATATTGGACTTCCAAATTCTCTGTGCTACTTTATTACTTATTATTGTTATCTTTCAGAGAGCTGTTGCCATCCTTAAACTCCCTGTAGGTCTCCACAGCAGTTTGCTGATGTTGCTTGCCTATGCAATACATCCAGATCAGGCACAGAGCACGGTCACACGAGTAACAATATACAAGATCTATACACAACAAGCACTTCTCTCCAGAGAAATGCTGATGAGAAATGGAGGCCCAGGTAAAATTTCCTATGAATGTCTGAATTCCCAAATATTAATCTAAACTCAGTGAACACCAAAGGCATCCATTTGCTCTTAGGCAGTTCAGATGAGAGATATACCCAGCTACTAAGAAAAATGTCACAGAAACATTAGGAGCCATGAGTAGTCAGTGATTTCAACTTTACGTCACAAGAATTTCTAATGCCAGTCATCAAAACACTTAACTGTCTTCAGATTAATTCTAGGATGCAAAGAAAAATTACACTGAATTTGCCCTAAGAAGAAAAACAATCTGCTTCAGTCATGGCCTGCCAGAAGCTATTTGAGCAAGTTCAACGACTGGGAAGTCTGTTGCTCTCCTCATTTATGCTCCCTTTGCCATACCAATTGATGTCAAGTGTGAACCATGAGGAAGTTTAGAAAGCCAGCAAACAAGCTGTAAACAAGTGACTGAGGTAGAGGTAAATGTTTTATTGCTGGCATCTTGCATCAGGTTCAGTGTCTGGTGTTCTAAACTGCATTGCTCAGTTACACTGTGCATTGATTTATAGTGTTTATGGCAACCAGTATTAGACGACTGTACAGTGGAAAAGAATGTCAGCTCTGCATTGCAATCGCTGTGTTTAGCTCCATCTGTGTGATTTAGAGGAAAACACATTCTGTCATCAGCTGTTTTATTTATTTTTTTTTTCTTTTTAGGAAATCTGACTTCACTTCAGTGTTAAATGATGATTGCTCACAAACTGGAAAGGGTGAGCAATTGTGAGTGCAACAGAAGCTGAAACCCTCGGGGCTTTTTAATTTTATTTTTAGGATGAAACAATTCCACTTTTAGATGGATGTGCACGATGGTGGGAGGAGAAGGAAACAAGGAACATGAGAGATGGAATAGCTGAAATAGAATATTGGATCCTATTGTGTGCTTTACAGTTGATCAAAACATAAAGACGATTAATCTGGAACCAAGAGGCAATGTTAATTTGCAGCAGACAATGTTATTAATGTAGCTATATGCGTTGCTGAACAGGGGACATTCCTGATGATAAATGGCAGGTAAATCACAGAGACAGCACTGGTTTGATTACGAATTGGATGCATTTCTATTTAATTTGTCTTTCCAGCCCATTGGTCTTACGCTCATTTTAATGACACTTCTCCAAGATCCTCTTTGAGTATTTTGAAGGGCATGGTCCAAATCTTAGAGTTTTGAGTGACCATAAAGACAAGTACCTCCTTGTCTCTTAAAGAGTAAGGACTTTCTAGCAAAATGGAAACAAAGGCTAAGCGGAGAAGTCTTTTCATATTTTTCTAGCAAGAAAAAAGAGCAACACTTAAAAAAGGAACCAGAAAAACAACTTGGAACCACTCCTTAGTCACCAGGCAAACTGCCTGTGAGCAGAGAGCTGAATTCTTCACTGATTACCTGGCTTTGGCTGTTTGAGAGACATCCTCAAAGAGAAGAGGTTATCATGCAATTTGCATCTGTGAACCAACCTGCAAACATTTACAACCTGACCTAGGCAAAAAAGACAGGCAAGATTTCTTACACTTTTCTATTTCTTTATGCAAGCATACATGGAATGGGATGATCTGACCCTCCAAAAAGCCTCCCAGGGAATACACAGCCTGTTTTCACAGCGGCAGCCCTGCAGCTTCCACACGGAGCCGAGTTTCTTTGAAAACAGAATTAAAAAATTAAAAAGAGGATATCTTGTCACTACAACGCCTATGATAACTCGCTGCATTTGCACAATAAACAGCAGCTGAGAGCTGCTGCACCAATAAATATTCAAAGTGCTTTAATTGACAAATACATTCCTTAAAGGAGGGAGAGAAGTGTCACTTCCTCTACAAGGTGAAACCAATTAAAGTTTCTACTGCTACTATCAGAAAAGAAAAGAAATCCAGCAACAAGAGTAAGCAGCAATTATAGGTACTTCATGACAAAGGAAACACTTGACAAAAGAGCAAAAATAGTCTAAAATCCTTATGAAAAAGGAAAGTACTTCAGCTTCCTTAGCAGGGAGAGTTTGAATTATGACTGCAACTTACAGGTCTTCTAAGTGAAATTGTTCTGTAGTAGCTGCGGTTTTTACAGAAGACAGCAGTAAGAAAAAGCAAATACACATTTATGGACATTAACAAAGGGAGGATGTGATGAGAACACACATGGTCACTGCAAACAACAATTACATGGGAAGCACTTTTTGTGTTTTTAGAAGCATCTCTCTGGATAATGGATTAGATGGACCACTGTCTGACTCTCTGCTCCTGTACTGTCCCATTTGCTTTGAAGCATCTGAAGATAATATAATAAAACTGTAATAGGGTGACTTGTTTGTTTGTGGTTTCGTTTATAACATTTCAATTCAAAGAAAAAAATACAGGATTTTTTACCTTTTACTTTCAAGTCAGCCTTTATTAGATACTTAATTGTAACAGGAAAGTTCCCTTCATGGATTTCAGCAACGCTCAGCCTGTTGTAAGTAGCAAACTTGCATAGCCATTGAGCCAACAGGTGGTACAGCTCAGCAGGATGACAGGACAGAGGGACTGAAGAATTAGTCCACAAAAATAAGTGGGGTAGTGAAAAATAGCCCCCCCATTTCATTACTTGCACCCACATTTATTCTCACCGCAGAGCATCCCTGGGTACCAACCCGACCATTTCACAAGCCCAAATCCTGCTGTGTGGGATGCTATGCCACTGCTATAAAGCAGAAATGAAGTAGACAGAAAAAATAAGGACAAGGTGCAAGATGTAAAAGCATAAATTCTTCCAGAGTTTGCAGTTGCTCCTTTTGCCTTTGCTCATCTTGTGTTGGCGGGCAGTGTGACAGCGCTGATGCCCTCACCCTGAGCACAGGGTGGATCAGGGCAGTTTAATCCACCCTGTTCATCAGCACTGAGTTCAGCTTTCTTGCCCTCTCCTTGTTACTTCTAGCACTGATAAGAGCACCACAATTGCCTTATTCTGTTTCAGCTCCTACTTATACTTCAGTGAGCCCCAAATAAATTTTTGATCAATGTCCACTCATTTTTACCATTGCAGCTTTCAGGCTGCATTAGTGTGAATGAAAACTGAATTTGCTCCTAAATGACTTCAAGTGCTGTAAGAAAGCAAAGTAGAACTGCAAGAAGACAGACTCCCAGCAACATGAGATCTCTTCCCACCCACAGTGGACCTGGTCTTTCAGCGGCATAATTCAGGATAAGCCTGTTGTCTAAAGACTACCCCTATGAAGTATATAGCCTTGTCTTAGCTGTGCCCCACTCCCTAAGTCAAGGCAGTTATAAATCTCTATGTATCTATGCACTAATACATCATCAGCCTAGCTCTAATTTCAAATAGCCTTTGGGATTTTTTTCTTGTTTCCTCAGTTTGATTTCTGCAAATTAGAAGAGGATTCTTTAGGTATTTCATGTGTTCTGTGGCAGCCATCCATAATACCACCTTCACTTTTTATGAAGGAAGCACGATGTGTTGGATTAACTGTTTCTTTTGTTTTACATTGCATTGGGCTCAAAAAAAGAAAATATCATACTAATTCTTATCAATACAACTGAATTATTTATATCCTCAAATACAGTGAGCAAGAACTACCACAAAGATGAAATTATAAAAGCAAACAAGCAACTACTGTAGCCTGAAAGCTCAAAAACCCATTCAGCATCCTTTGTGGATCTGTTGTTGACAAGTAAGTCAGACACTGCAATTGTAAAGGATGAATGACTGCACCACTGACTTTCCTCAGTCAATTACTGCATTTCCTGAGGAGACATGGGCCTCCTCTATGAAAAGAGACAGGAAAAATACAGACACTCCTGTTCATTTTTAAATGAAGAAGCTACAAAAGCCAATGTAATAGGTAAGGGCAGTTCATTACTTGTCAGAGGGGCACCACTGACCCTGAATCCAATAATGGCTTCATGCCTTGGATCCCTCTAATATGTTTAATTATTCACCACACTGTGGGTAATAGCAGCTTAAAGTAATATTTTAGTGAAGGCATGAAAGAAATACAAAGTTAATCATTTGTTCTTCAGGGTTAATTAAGAGCAGGGAAATCAGCTGAATCATTTATTTGTCAGTACCTCTTTCCCCTTCTCTCAGTCTTTTGCCACAAATCTTGGGAACGAGTGGCAGAACAAAGTATTTTTTTCAATTATCATTGCTAAAAGCAAAGGAAAAAGAGGGAGGAACTTGTATGAGCAACAGAAGCCACCAGAAACAGAAAATTCAGTGATTCATTTTTTAAAATGCTTACAAAACTGAATTTTAGACATCTTCCAAACAAATAAAGAGTACCTTGAAGTCAGCAAACCCACACCTTTGAAAAGCATCTCTGGCTCCCCGGTAGAGCTTGACATTAACAACGAAGTATTTCTTCATGCAGAAAAAGAGAGTTTCTTAAGTACAAGTTCCTTATTAGGAAAATGTTTATTTTCCTGCCTTCTGAGAAAGTGCATTTCATTGTGTTTATATCCATGCTGCAAGCATTTGATAAGGGTAAAGATCTGATTCCTAGAAGGCCGCTCTATGAACCTGTCAGGATAAATTTGCAAGCACTGTTTTCCTTGATAGACACTGAACAATTGCTATTTATATTATGGTAGAATTAAGAGGCTCTCGGTTGGGGATCCATCATACTTGATACATTAAGTACACAATAAGATCTCTAGTGGATTCTGCCATTTAAATTGAGAGGAAAAGAAATAAAGGAATAAAAGAATCATAAGTTGCCACTTTACAGGTCAATGCTATTTGGCAGGAGACTGCTCAGATCTCCAGACCAACAGATAAAATAAAATTGTCAGTGTTAATAAAATCTTGACTGTTTTCTTTCAGTTCTGCAATGGTTTAGTTTAGTTTTTTAGCAGCTTCCCTGTTACTGAAGGTGGAGCAGGTGCAACCTGGAAGGGACAACACGAAAAGCTTCACTAAGCTCTTCATTAGGCTCAGCACTTTCTGGAGTTACAGCAAGGAGACAGCAAACACTTAAAACACAAAAGCTTTTAAAGGGCAGGAAAAGCTTAATGACCTTTTTATAAGCCTGGCATGTTTATTCTGTAGTGTGTGTTGGTGAGATTATTTTATTTTTTTTAAACCAGCAGCAGATAAACAATAAATTATGCAGTCTGAGGCTGCGTTTCCAAGTCATCCCCAAAAGCTGGCTTAGAAGCAGCGGCGTATCAACAGCTCCTGGTAATTGAAGAAGTTATTTACAACAAACCTGTGAGCAGGCTGGAATTATGAAAAAACATGGCTTTCCTGGTTTGGTTTGTCACGAAAGGTTGGTCTTGAAACACAAAAAAGAAACGTAATGGAATTTGTCTGATGCTGGCAAGATCAAAGAAAGCTTGTGCTATTCTGCCCTGCAATACAAATACACGATGCTACCATCAGGCATTTTTTGTTTAACTTTGATAGTCTGTGAGTCCCATTTAGAAAGGCTAGGCACCATTAACTTTGCCCTCTGGGTAGGTTTAGTAATTTTTCAATCTATTCCACACTTCTGTATGATAATGGACAACTGCAAGATAACCGATACAAGCTAGTCCCATAATTCAACAGGAAAGAAAATGCAGATAGACCTAATTCACATTGTGCTAACAGCTGAACTGATATTAGCCAACCTCTCATGTGCCCACACGTGAAGACCTATAATATTCAGAAGACTTGTAGTTCACACCCTGCCACCACCCTTGCAGTCATATTTTGCTGCAGTTTCGAGTTGAAACATTTCCAGTGATTCAACTAACAGCTATATTCTTGCAGTACAGCCAGGAGGGACCTTGAAGTAGAAAACAGAAGTCTCCAGGTCAGTCTCCAATAATGATCCAGACATAAGTGGATACAGGCAAATTAATTGTCCATATATTGCTTCTTATTTTAAAAATGAGGAAAAAAAGAAGTCACATATCTATATCAGCTTTTTAATGCTTTCAGTAATTCAGGCAGAGATTGAGGTCAGAGAGCGGTAAGACAGGGGATCAGTAGTTTCTCACTGCATTGTATCATTAGCTCCTTACTCCCTGAGAGACTTCAAAACGCTATCTTGACAAACTGAGTCCACAAAAATTCCATATTATCTGGAATCTTTCCAGCTCCTTTCAAAGTTGCATTATGCCAATCTGTTCTATGTATTTGCTTGTGATGTGAATTTTCTAGACTGCAATCATTATTAGGCACAGAGACAGTGACTGACTTGCACACTCACTGGTTGTCCTTGCTTTAAGACAGGGGGGACAGGGAAGAGACAATGACAAAGTAGAAGGCTGATTGCTTAGAAAAATCCAGCAGGATCCAATCAGGTGTTGCTTTTAAATCAAAATTATTTTAAATAGCACATGGATGAGGTAGGGATTTTAATTCATTTCAGCCAAAATCTTTTACTAAAGAAAATATGGATATTCAGAATTACTTGGAAGAAACAGAGCAGGCTCTGATCGTACCATGGCTAATTTTCAGGAGTATTCCTTGCAGAGGGAATTCCTATTTCCTATTCCTAGTTCAGTTGGGCTACAGTGTGATCTGACCTGCATGTTTCTATAAAGGAATAAAACCCCACATATACCCCCCATATCTCTTAACTGCATGGACAATTTGGACTCTAGATATACAGGATACCAACTTGTTTGAATCAACCTAAGCCTGGGACGCTGTCACTGACTGCAAACAACCTCCTAGAAACCATGGGGAAGGAAAGGCAGAGAATTGCATCTCCCTGCATCACGACTCCTCACATCAATGCTCCAGGGAATGGTTGAGCAATGCACTATGACTTACTGTGTCCTTGTGACAAAACAGTGACTTCCAGAGTTTAATTGTGACAGTACTAAAGGACTGGGCTCTATAGGATATAGGTTTTTTTATAAAACTTCTCATGGTGTATTTAAAAAAGAAACTTGCACATTCTCATAAACATACCAGTGTGCTCAGAATAAAATTGATTACTTACTCCAAAGACCAGCAATAATTTGAGTTATCCCTGTCCCTTTCTGGCTCACATATTAAATACAGCTTCACTTGTATTTAAAACCAGAGGACTTGGGACCTGTGTATTTTATACCGGTTGTTGTTAACTACATTAAACTGATTAGAAATACACTGTCTTTGCCCAAACGTGCTGAGCACCCAGGATGAGGTGCTCCCTTCGTTCCTGTTGACTCATGAGATAATCAGTCGACATTACACCTGCTTATCTCCATTCAAACAACAGGTATCAAACCCCCTACCAGCTCTTCAGAGAATATCCTGTTTCAGCTTTTCTATAGCTAAAGCAACACTATGTGGTTGGTTAGTGTCCCCATGTACAGGTATTATCTGACCATTGTAGAAACGTGTCTTTAATTTTTTCTATATGGTCTATTCCGTTTAAAAATAATAATAAAAAAAAATCTATTACTTTTGTTAGGCTATACCATACTGAGTCATCACCATCATCATCCTGCCAACAGAAATCCAAGCCTTAGCTATTGTCTAGTAATGCCACTGAGCATGACTGCTCCCAGTTGCAAGCGCTCACCCTG
The DNA here is from genome assembly GCF_000695765.1 of Mesitornis unicolor. Classification (NCBI taxonomy): domain Eukaryota; kingdom Metazoa; phylum Chordata; class Aves; order Mesitornithiformes; family Mesitornithidae; genus Mesitornis; species Mesitornis unicolor. The sequence goes on from NW_010203634.1 coordinate 98,756, forward strand.
CCAACCTGGTGTCACCTTTGTTTTCACTTATAAATTTTGGTTCCTGCTGGTGTGCCCTGTACATACAGAACCATAGGAACACCCTCATACAGTTTTCCTTCACTCACTGCACCTTCCTGTATTTTACTGCAATTTAGTTACATATTGATTCTGCAACGGCAGCTGCTACCGATTTTAATTCGTTGCAATGGCTCAGAGACAACACGAGGTTTTCATCCGGAAATCAGTGAGACGACTCACTTTGGGAGTGCTGGCAAGGTATAAAACTAAGCAGGTCGCTAAGTCTTTGCAGGGATGACAGAGTTATAGGAGCCTTCCTCTAAAAGAAACCCACATCATTATTCAGGCATTATAAATTACACCACTTTTAGGGTGAAAGGAAAGTAACCATTTGACATGGCACTCTGTATGACAAGGAGTGAATATTTGACTGAGAGCTCTAAAGCAAACCTCCACCTTGATGGAAAGTGTTATGGAATCTGTAATGTCTATAAAAAACCAGCAGGACCTTAGCTTAATAAGGTCTCATCCAAATGACTTGCACACTAAACTGCATGGAATTCAATTTCTCTACCGCTGAAAGATGAAGGGCAAGTTGATCCTGCCAGGGATTTAAATTTATGGCTTCATGGCCTCAAAAAGTGAAACGTATACCATTCAATAAGCCTCCTCAGTGGCTAGATAACATCACATGGTTCCCTGAGCTATTATGAGGAAAAAAAATAGGTTGGAAATACCCTCATAAAGAGGAGGTAAAGGCAAGATAATTAGTACTACATATTGCACACACACTCATTTAAGTGAAAAGATGAGGAAAATTTTAGCAGGATATCTTTAAAAAAATAAGAAAGGGAAGGAAATCAGCACAGATGACTGAAAAAGATGACTTCTTCCTATACTCAGCTGTCCTATGTGCCTAGAAGTCACTTCTGTAAATAACGGAGTATCTCTATAGTAAGAGCTGTTGTAGTGAGTCCATTTACAGACATTTTGGCAACTCACAGCCCACAGTCAGATTTTTTTCCTGTGAGAAACGCCTTGAAGTGCCTCCATGGCTCGCAGGTGAAATTTGCCAGGGCAATGGTGATAAAAGGGAGCCAGATGCACTGGCTGCATTTATCCAGAAATACTCAACCCACATTAAATGAAACCAGGTAACTCCTCACAGCTCTCACCCACGGTGTAAGCTAAGCAGAAAACTATTACCTTTGCCCACAGAGTGTGGTAGCTTTCTCTTCCAGGCTATTTAAGTGGAGAGCATTTGCTGCGATTTGTCGCCTGTTTATAATGGGAGGCTGCAATGAGTAGGGTATCTTTGCACTTTTCATGGTAGGCCATTTTTCTGCATGTAATCCATTACTGCAAATCTGAACAATAATTTAGAACAGTGATAATCCTCCACAGCATTGACCCTAAAGATCTTTACAGCAACACAAATGAGATCAAAGGACAAATGAAAGTCTCTTAATCCGTCTAAATGTGAGTTCAACCTAATCTTACATTTCTGTCTTTTAATTCTCTCTAAATCTGTTTTTAACTTTGCTTAACATTAATTATCCTTTTTCATGCCCTAATTCTGCAAAAAAAAAAAAAGCACTTATCTAGCAGTACATTCAAACATTTCTCCATAGGAATGATATTTTTAATATGAAACATTAGTTTCTCTTGCCAGCCACTGGAGTGGGAAGTAGGTGAAGAGAAGTGGATGTAGGATATACAATTAAGAGGATTAAGATTGATGAATGAGGAGCAGAAAGACTCCTGGGTGATAGTTATGTCACTTGTGTGAGCACAAAATCTAAACAATAACCTTTCAAAATAAGTTTGTCAGGGACAGTATTTTCCTTTTACTAAAGATTTTACCTTGAATTGAAAAAAATATACATGTCAGGAGAGAACTGCATAGCTTAAAGAGCACAATGGGCAGGCTGAGCAGGGCACAGGAAAGACCAGGTTCAAGTCTCCGCTCACATTCATTTCAAACAGAGAACTGCAACCAAGCCTTCTCCTACAGCAGTAAGCAAAGTGATCTTTTAATGGAGATGTACGAGCATGAGCGTATTAAAAAGTCACCATGGATATTATAAAAAAACCCAAACCAAACTAAAAACCCCACGCAAAGAGCATTACTGACGTTACCTGGCATGATTGGATCATAATTAGCTATTCCTTCCACCTTGCCAACCTCATGTCAGAAAACACCTCATAGCTTCTGATGGTTGCATGAATGAGGTCTTCCGTACATTTTGTAATGCAGGTATCACTCAATGATATTCTGAAACCGTGCCAACAATTTTATGTTACACGGATTTGTGTATTTTGGGATACTGAAGGCTTTTTTCATTAAGCATTGTTCTTTGCTAATGTGTAGTTAATAACATAATGGAAAAGCTTTTAAACTGCTCTGAGGATTAAACCACTCATACTTATTTAACTGCTTGATTTCCTAATGGATATAGTGTAGGATTTAATGTTCTGCTTATTTACATTACTTACCAGAAGAAAAGAGAGAGACCTTTAACTGCTTGTTCTAAAAACAACAGTAAATCATGTTTAATTTGATTGATTTCTGCATATATATTAACACAGACTAATGAAAAGCACAATATCTTCATAATGCATGCCATCATGTTCCACTACAACTGATTTTTAAATTATTTTTAATTTTATTAATTTCTTTCTTACACTGCAGAAACTGCACCCTTATTGCTTGATTAAATTTGACTTATCTCACAGCTGGATTCACTCTCTTGTACAAAGTGTGGTGCTAAGTTAAAATAATGCTCCATTCCATCCATAATTAACTGAGCTACACTGATTTACATCAGCCACTGCTCTAGCCCTGTATATCCGATATCATAATTGGAAATCTTTGTTCAAATGCATCAGACATAGAAAAACTTTTAAGGATTTCATTATATCACCTTTATTCACTCTGAAAAATACTTAAGCCTCTAACATACTCATTGAGACAAACATAGGCTGAGAACAATGTTATGAACTGCATACACCACACAGGCAATTCCTGATCCTGTTCTCTGTCATTTCAGTCTCTCTCACAGCTATTTCTGTAGCTGCATCATGATGGTGAATTTATGACACAGGCTAAAATCTTAGTGTATAACCGCAGTCTGAAACATCCTCAGTCACTCTCAATTAGGATGTAAAAGTTAACTGAGCCCAAATCTCCATACAGAACTATCAATTTCATTAACACCACCCCAGAGTCAAACATTCATCCACATAAGTACCTCCATCAAACTAACAGGTACAAGGCACCTGCCTGCAAAGCACCATCTCCTCAACCAAGAGCATTCTGCATTAAAAAAAGCTAAATGGAAATGTCTATCTAAGAGAGAGAACTGTCAAACTGAGGCAGTTCTCCAGGTATGTTTTAATGCTGATTGATTAACTTCCTGCAGGTTCGATTACTCTGCCACTGCAATGTTAAATAATGTCTTACTCCAAGAAGTTCAGCTGATACTCACTGGAACTATCCAGAGATCGTAGAGTGACTCAGCATGAGCAGGCATGGAGGGTATCAGGGACACACTCAATAGCTGGACACGAAGAACAAAGATCTCAGCATCTGTTCTTCTAAGATGACCCTCTATAAGTTCAAGAGCTGACCAAAATGCTGAGGGGGAATCACAAAGGGAGAACTAAGCTGCTCTCTTTTCTAGGAATGACCACATTTATAACCTTACAATAGTTACCCTGACGTGATTTACTGATGATGCTGTGAAAAATTAGTGTCCTGAGTGCTATCATAATCATAATCAAAGTGATTAAAAATTACTGCCATGAATGTTAAAATAATCGAATCCATAAAGTGCACCACAAAATCTATGAGCTACGTCAGACCACACATCCTGTTCGGAAAATCCCATTTCTCTTGTCTAAATGGCAACAGCAATTCAACATCACAATCACACACCAAGCACTCTCATTAGCTGAAAGGCTCATACAAATGGAGTTAACTGTAAGAACTGGCATTTCACAGAAGTCTGTTAGAGGCAAACAAAATCAGCAGAGGTCAGAGAAACACCAAGGAGTATCAAATAGGATATGTGTGATCCTCTTTGGTTGTTACTAAATCTTGGGGTCTTTTTCTGATGAGGCAAGATCCTTTAAGAGAGCTACTCAGGAATCGAAAAAAAAAACCAAAAATATACCTGAGAAATACTTCAGCATCAAACTCTCAAGCACTAAATCAGTGATTCAGTTGGATAATGATACAGATGTGTGCTATCTTCCTCCTTGCCCTGGACTCCTTTGGAAGGTAAGCCAGGCATGCAGAGAGAAAGCTGTGGTGTACCCCATCCAGTACCCCACCAAGGCTTCAGGAACTCCAGACCCAGGGTGCAGGGCACATCCAGAGCATCCTGCCTCACAGTAAGGATACAGGCAGGATGCATACATGTGCATCCAAGACTCTTAAGTATGCCACAGAGTGAACAGATCAGTGACCGAGATGAAATTCAAAGAGATTTCATGAATTAACGGTTGCTCCATTAAGCTGAATGGGCAGGTTTGGGAGGTGGTAATGTTGAATACTGATGTGGTAGATTTGTGTTCCAATGATGAACCTTATCCTGACAGTGGGGAAAAACACCCAACTCCTCAGGCTCTCCTGCGGGTTTGGGACAGTGCCTTGCCATCTTTGGCAGTCACCAGCTGCTTCCCCAGTGTAGTCTGACTGAAATTGCAGCTCTACACTGAAAGCCGAGTTATGCAAATCAATTCTTGCCCTCGGTAACATCTGTCCAACTGTACTGACATAAAACAATCTGGGTCTTCTAACAGCCCTCAGAGATATCAGTTGGCTGTGCACCACTTTCACTGTGTTCTGTTAACAACTCCCTTGATCATGCACAGCGTTGACAATTGTCACAAACTGAATCCAGCTTGTTCTGCCAAGGGGAAAGAAAACTAATTCATCCATGGTGTTTAAAATACTTTGTTAAAAAAACCAAGAAAATAAGTATATATGTGAGTTAAGAAACTCAAGCCTTTAGGTTGATACATATATGACTCAAATACAGCAGACCAACCAAACAAAACTTCTAAATCCAAGTGATTGTGTTCCCTCTAAAGTCACAGAAGGGAAGCGAGGTCTTAAATCATGTGAATAATCTATTGAAATAGCACAAACAATCCCATTGGAGCCTGAAGTTAATTATGGTACTGTAGCTGTCAAAAGAGTCATCTGAAGCACCCGCTGCCTAAATTGAAGGTTGGACATCCAAATTGAAATGTCATTTTTATTAGTCTCTGACACTTAGAGAAATAGCCTCTTCTCTTCTAGTAGTCTATGCCCATTAACTCCCATTAGTGCTAATGGAGTTATGCACATACATCACATGCATGTACGTCACGAAGCACCTTTGTAACACTCATCATGTCACATTAGATAACAGCTGTTTTATTGCTCTATGGTAGGGAAAAATCCAATATGGCATGCTTGACAGCATCCTCTGGAGTAACTATCAGTCACTTCAACACTATAAACTGACATATAATTCAAGATACAAAGCTGGATCTTTATGCAATAGCTCAATTGACTTGATTACATCTGATGCAAGTTGATTCATTTACCAGTTACACAATAAATATATATATATATTTTACACCAGATCTGGTGTCGGGGAACAGCAAGAACAGGGCTTTTAGAGGAGACAAATCCAGGAGCCATGAAAGATCACAACACAAGTGATATCCTTACCAACCAGGGTGCAGAACCAGGAGTTGATAACATGGCCCCTCAACAGCTCTACACAGGACAAATTATGTATACGATTTCCGAATTTTTGTCACCTTTCCAAAGGATATTCTTTTGACTTGTTCTCCCTCAGACCTATTGCTGACATGCTGTCTGTACCAATTTTTTGGAGGGATGGCCTGTATAACCTCCAAGCCACCTCAGCTGTTGTAGGTGATCATAGCCGTCTGTCCAGGCATACTTGTGTTACCGATATTAATGTAATTGTCCTCATAACCCTCTGTCAAAGTGCAAAAATGTAATCATTCTGATTTTACTGATGGGCAGTTCACGCTTAGAGAATTAGCTGAACTGCCCACAGTAATTGAGGAAATCTGTAGCAGAGCCAAGCCTAGAACTAGGGCTATGTATGGCTCCTAACATGGGACCAGCCTTCCTGGGGAAAAAATAAGAATTTGGCCTCTCTTCGGCACTCTTTACATCTCAGTGTTACTCCTGTTTTACTCAGCTCTTAAACTAACTGAGGTGCATTGGAAACCTGAGGTTGTTTCTGGGTGATCTGAATCAATTCTTTTCTCTCTGAGCAATCTGAAGGAGCAACCACCTATGCTGTCATGGCATGGGCTACTCTGCCTGCCCGTCTCAGAAAACCAAGTCCACAGAGGAGGATTATAACAACACCCACAGGGATGCTTGTGTTTAGTAAGCACCGTGCCTTTTGTTATAATCCCATAATACTTTACAGTACTGATTTGGCATTC